>NW_024428310.1:0-32597 GCF_017562075.2 Anopheles merus | reverse complement strand
CTTCTTGCCATGCGTTCTAGAGCCGTGCGTGCGTTGTATAATTATCCACACGTCCGACCTTTCCGAACTTTATCGGACGTCTCGATCGCGGCGGCCGCGCGTAGTTATAACGCACCGAGCCGCATCGCTCGGGCCGATCGTTAACAGTTTAATTAATTTAATTATTGCTCCATTCCTCACTACCCGGGCGGCACTCGCTACCAAGCCCTCCAGCTCGGTGGGCCACAGAGCAGATTCAAATTCATCAGGGCATTCGTCATCGTCCGCCGTTCGGGACGGAATTAAACAGTCTGCCTTGGAGGTTTCGTTGCTGTGGCCAATTTTTCCTCTGCGCAGAGCCCCGTCGTGTCTTGCATGCCCGAATTGCTCCCCTCCTTTGGCACGACGATTTTAATCTTAATCACGAAACATAGCAAAAAAAACAAACAACAACGCACAAGGTTTTCCAACGCTTCTCGCACACCAGAGCCAGAGGCGCTTTCATGGTACGCGCGCGTGCGTCCAGCGAAGCCCCCGGCGATCTGCGGCCAGTGCAAGATAAGATCAGTTGGTGTGTGATCGATTTTTGAAACGAAACTCACCTCGCCTCCCTTTTCCCGACGGCTCTTCATCAGTGAAACCATTATTGACCAGTGTACCGCTCCGCAAAGGGGGGCTCAAATGCTTTTCGTAACAGAAACGATCGTTATTATTATGCGCTCCGGGTTTGCTTTAATAGGGCCTCGGCACCGTTTTACGACTGAACGCATCGATTCGCCGGAAAATGACAGAAGCGGTGGAAACCATCCGATCCGATTGCATCTGCGCGTTATGTCATCTTCATCAAAAACGCTCAAGCGTTCGCGAGCGGTGCAAAACTCGCATCGCAGCTGATTGAGAGTGTCTGCTAATGAATAAATTAATTATTTCCGTAGCTGTGCTTTATTCATGGTTCGGACGCGTGTGGCGGGGGAGCTATTTGCCAATTAAAAAGCCAAAGCCATGCCCTCCGTGTGGCACAAACAGTGTGTGAGTGTAAGGGAGCTATTTGTTTCACTTGGAAGGCTCCAGCCAACCCTAAACGAACGTCAAATCGTCAATACACCCAACCATCAACCATCTGGACTCCATTTCACCGTTCTCTGGACGACACAGACATACACACACTCAATCTTCAAACGATGCTTCCTAACATGTCCACCATCACTTAATGACCCATCCGTGTAGTGTCACTCCGGCCTCAACTGAAGTAAAGACATCTTCCCGTTTGACCGCCGCACGGTGCCACCGATTGTCAACCGATCGTTACAAATCCGTGCGATCGGTGAGCAAGATATGGGTCGGAGATCGCAGATCGCCGATAGCGCACTGCATGGCATTCCCCTTCGTATCCCCCGAAACGTATGACAGGCGCTTCTTGGCGATTGTATCTGCCGCTATCAACTCCCTGTTCTTCGCCATGTACACCCAAACGCCTAATCCTGGACGCCCCGGCAATGGGGGTTCGTGCCCACGCACGCACCCAAGTCCTTTGGGCCGCAAAATCCGTGCCGACCGTGGTTCCTTGGCTTTATTTGCCCTTAATGATGTTGGTTTACGATGAACTGAGTATCCAGCAACAGGTCTAACAGGCCTAGCTCTTAGCAACCTCCCCCCCCCCCCCCCCCCCCCCCCCCCTCTCTATCTCTCTCTCACTCTCTGTTGTCTTGCGATCCTCACTCGAACGCAATGCAGCGACGTTATCTACACGCTCGTCTTCGCCACTCACTCTCTCGCCCTGTCCCTTCCCCCGCCCAGATCGCTTGAGTGATGATGATTTAGTGCCATTAGGCCACAGGGCCACTAGCCGATGCGGCGCTGCAAGTGCACGACTTCTTTGCCCAACTGTCCAACTGGCAGCATACAGGGGGACCGGCACCAGCAACTAATCAGCCGCCTCGTATCAACCGCCGACGCACGGCACGGCAGGAGAGAGCATCCTCGTGCCGCGCAAACCCGTTCCCAAATAGATCCGTTCGCATTCGTCAATCAATTAACGCGCAGTATGCGTTGCTGTACCGCCGTATAATCGTCTGCCGAGAGCGGTCCTCCTTACCCCCCTGCCTGCGACCGTTTTTTTCCCCTTCGAGCTGCCTTCCGCCGCTCCACTCCGGGCAGCGCGAAATGACTTTTGGATGAAACTGAAAGTCCGTGGACCGTTTTCGACGACGTTTCTCGACCACTCGTCCGGAGTCCATGGTGCCCTCGAGGGTGGTGTGGAGGCTCAGGATGGTAAGATTTATTAGCAAATCAGCAACGCGAAACTAAACGCGGGGTTCGTCGGGGCAAACCGGTGCGCGCGATCATTAGCTTCGAAGGAAACGCGCTTTGCCGACGGCGGGCGGATAGTTAAAGCACTTTCCTTCCCGCACCGCTCCGCGCTCGGCCAGCTACGACCACCCTCGTAGTGAGTGAGGCATCAGGTTACCTTGCTCCCGCAAACACCTACTACACCAATGTGTGGAATGCGAAGGAATAAATTGTCGTTAAAGTTTAACGATTTAGCGTTTGCTATTTTTAACTTGATTTACTATGTTTTTTTTACTATCTCAACTTCCTCCACGCACGCACAGAAGACAGAGGTTTCTTCTGCCACCGAGGCCTAATGTGGCCAGCGATAACATCGTTTTAGTATACATTTTCACCGTCAACGAAAGGCCAGACCACGGTTCGAGCCGACCTCTATCTTGATCGATAAGTCCCGATTTTTGTACTCCCGCCCCATGCCTCCCACTAAGAAGCTCAATTTCTAGCCTTTCGAAAGCGATATCCCTCCCCTTGCCTTGCACGCGGGTTGTAAAAATTGCGCCCAGTTATTGGACGGCTCCAGTGGTCTGTAATTTACCGCTTCCACGACCAGTCTGGCGGTAGTTCCGAAACGGTCTGCAGCTGTCTTAAGCCGTTCAAGCCAATTGCTACTCTCTCGGTTGCACACGATCGCTGGTCAGAACCTGGTAAAGCCTAATAAAATAGATAGCAGCACGTTTAATTTTACATATTGCTCAAATTGTATGATGCACGGGCTTTATAGAGCAGAGGTTGAAATTGCAAAGCGATGTTGCTTTTTTTCCAGCGACCGAATTAAGCTCTTTGCAACCACTTTGCACGTGTACGATCATCGCCATCTTCCAGGTTGGCTAATGCTCACGACCTGCTAGTCCATGTGCCGTTTTTATTTTATTCCGAACACCACACTCATCAGCATATTTATACGAGCCTCGATCGTGACCGTTTCGCAATGCAACAACCTGCAGCACCAATCGTCGTAAAATCCTCCGTTATTCCCCTTAGTTTCAGCGAATGCATCGCTCATCCGGCATATGTGCAATAAATAGGTGTTCAAGGTACATCTCGCACGGTCATAAATCAATAAGTGATCAAACCTGCAGCGACCTGGTGGCGTTCGTTTTTAATTAATTCAATCCTTCCCGCAAACAATCGCTAATCGCAAGACATGGTTTTGTTTCCCTACTTGGGAATGTTTCTCGGATTAAGATCTCCGCCTGACCATCAAACTAATAACGGTTTTATGTATTTTGTTTTTTTTTTTGTGTGTGTTTCCACTAACCAGTTCTGGGGTCCAGACAAAGATGCCAACCGGTTGGATCCGGCCATGTTTGAGGATCTGAATCGCTATTGCTGGATACAGCAGAGCAACACTGCCAGCGCACCGGCCAGCAACAGCACCAGCAACAATGCCACCAACAGCAACACTAACAACAGCAACAATGGAGCACTCAACAACCAAGTTGCCGATACAGATGGACAGGTATGAGGCATGCACTTCTCCAACACACTGCCAGTCGCTCTCAACCTTCTTCGCTACAACCAAACGACCCTTCTCCTCTTATCCACTACAGATCTACACACTAACAGTATTAAATGGAGCGCCGGAACCGTGGGTACTACGGAAGGACCCGAATGGGTCGGAACCAGCGGCTCCCGCTTCCAATCTCGATCTCGACACCATTCTGGGCGGATTCCCGGGCTACGTCAAGACGGAATGCTTCTCCTACGACGACAGTGGCTTCGGGACGGATCATCACGCAAAGGAAGATCCGCACCATCAGCAGCAGCAGCAGCAGCAGCAGCAGCAGCAGCAACATCAACATCTTCAGCTAGTTCAGCAACATGCGGCCCACCACGTTCACACACAACCTCAACTCCAACAAGTACAATCTCAACAGCAGCAGCAGCAGATGCCTGTTACGTCCAGCAACATCGTCCTGTCGAGCCAGCTGCTTGACCCCAACAGTGTGCTGGCGTACCAGAACAACACAACAACGACTGGCAGATGTCGGACCACAACGTGATACAGCAGGACACGGCGGAGTCGTTGCTGCGCAGTGCGCTACAGGGCAAGGGCTACACCAAGGGCACCGGGCTGCCGCTGCCCAACGGGACCATCACCGTGCTACCCGCCACCGTCACATGAAGGACGAGGAGCTGCGACGGGTGCTGTACTCGGGCGGCGATCCGAACGACTCGCTCGCCGCCTATGCCGACTCCACGCTGGCCAGCACCATGTACGACGAGTCGGTGTTACACTCGCCCGCTTCCACCAACCAATCGGCCACCTCCCAGCAGCAGCAGCAGCAGCAGCAGCAACATCAACAGCATCAACACCAGCAACAGTTGGTCGCATCCACTGGACAGGTGACGGATCTTGGTGCAGGTGGACCGGGTGGTCCCGGAACAGTGGTGGTGGACGACATGTTCTTCACGCTCGATGCCACCCTCCCGGAGGACTACGAAAAGCTGAAACGGATAGCGACGGAGGTGCAGCAGTTCTGCACGGACAACAACAACTACACGGAGATCATCGTGGAAGCGCCCGCCATGGGCAACGGATGCAGTGCCAATGTCCCTCCCAACGCCCTGATGCCGAGTGCGAACAACCATCAACATCACACGCTGAGCGTGCTGTCTCCCACGGGAAGCGCCGGCACGACCCTCAACCGACAGCCCTCCGTTTCGACCACCTCCTCGGACGTAGTGACGACGACCTCCTCGACCAAGCCGAAAGCGCCCCGGGCGAAGAAGTCCTACAAGCGATCTCTCAGCAACAGTGCGGCCGGAGCAGCCAACTCCAACAACAACAACAACGGTTCCACACTTACCTGTCTCACCAACAACAACAACACGAGCATGAGCAACCTCAACACGATTGCCGGTGGTGGTGGTGGTGCAATGCTGAGTCCGGGCAGTGCGAACGGCACCGTGTCCTTGGCCACCACTACAACCACCAGCACAACGACAAACACCGCCACCACCAGCCCGACCCAGTGCGGCAACGGGCAGCGCAAGGAGCGCTCCCTGCACTACTGCTCGATCTGCTCGAAAGGCTTCAAGGACAAGTACTCCGTCAACGTGCACATACGCACGCACACGGGCGAAAAGCCGTTCGCCTGCTCGCTCTGCGGCAAAGCTTCCGCCAGAAGGCCCACCTGGCCAAACACTACCAGACGCACCTGGCGCAGAAGAACCCGCCCGGCGGCACGGTCACGAAGCAGAGCAAGCAGAGCCGCCTGTCAACGCCACTGGCGGCGTCGTCCGCGGGCAGCGACCCGAGCACGGGACAATCGATGCCGGTCGCTTCCGTCACACCCGTCACGCTGTCCGTGGTGAACGTGGCCGGACCGCTGCCACCGATGGTGATCCCCCAGGCACAATCACCGCCGATGCTGCTCACCGCCACTACCACCAACAACAACAACAACACCAACACTGCCACGATTGTCGCCAGCAGGTGAACGCACACTCAGCCGGCCGCCATTGCCGTCGCCGCCTACTAAACAAATTTACTTTGTTCCTATTTTAATGTGTATTTACGCAAGTGTGTATGTGTGTGTGGTGCGTTTGCGGACGCAATCGTCGGAATGTGATAGCGCATTGGGATTATTAGGTTGGGGGGAGATGAAGGGGCCATTTTTGTTTTGTTTTCGGAACTCTGCAACTCAAAATTACCTGTGATGATAAACGCTGCCTAGCCCTCCCATCCCCGGTCGGAAAATGCCGGCAGCACGCGGAAGACAGTCCGGAACACAGTCCGGAAATGCAGAGATACTCTTCTTATCATTCGACATTCTTGCCATTTTTTGTAGTTTTGTTTAAGTGTGTAAAGCCCGAGTGTAATGACGCTGCCGGAAACGGTCACTGCCGCCACAGAGTACTTACTGTTGTTTTTTTTCTCTCTCTCTCTCTCCGTTGATCACGTACAAGGATAGTTTGCGGGAGCCGTACGTGTGTAGTAGTGTGTAGCACCGAAACCGTTCTGTTTGGCGGAAACTTACTTTTGTATTTACGTACGCAGCGAATTAGTAGGCTTGTAAGGGTAGTTGCTTAGGATACTGTAATGTATAAGGTTAGCGAATGTTTTTTTTCTTCTTAGGACAATTATTGCTTATTTGTCTGGACAATGAGTTTCGTTAGACGTGTTTTGTTTTGTTTATTTTAGAACAATTTCCCTCGCCCACCCCCCCCCCCCCCCCCCCCCCCCCCCCCCCCCCATTTCCTGCCTCAGTTTCCTCCCCATAAGTGTTTTATGTTTTAATTCCCAACTTTCCTTCACTGTCCAAATTTTAGTTTGTTGAGCCAAAATGTTTAGTGTTTTTGGAAGAAATAGCAGAATGGTTGTTAAAAATTGTTTGTTAAAATTAATTGTTTGTCTATAAAAAATGAAAAAAGATGGCAAAACTAGACAAAAAACGAGATTGTTACCGATATTATCTGTGTGTTAGAAGTAATGTTAGAAGAAAGCTCCACTAGGATTGAGATTTATGTGTTTTGTTGATTTGTTTCTCCGTTTTGTTATGTTGTTCAATCTTCATTTGATGAGATTATTTGATGAGATAACCCAATTACTGCTAGCTATTTGCAATCGAGCGCAAAATTTGCCATTAGTTCGTAGGGAATCAAATTCATAGAAGATATAAGAAAGCTAAGTTCAACGCTTTTCATCCGTTGAAAGTGTGATGTCTTATAAGAGATTAAACTGTTTTTTTGTGTTTTTCCTGTAAGCATTCTGTTGAGTTGTTGTCTCAAAGCTCAAACACTAACTAACTAACAAACAAACAAACAAAACGCTTCCACAATCAGCTGTAAATACGTGTATGTGTGTGCGTGTTTCTGGGACCATTAGCTAAAACACAGCCTAGCGTGTATCCTGTCGTCGCAGTGTGGACGGACGGACACGCGCTCAATCTACTCTAAGGCTATCGTTTCGTTTCGCATTAGTTCAAATTTATTTAAAACCATAAATCCGTCCTCTGACCACTCCTCCGCTTGCGCTTGCCGCACAAGGGGTGGATTCAGGGCCAGGAGAACGCGGCAAGGATAGACAATCGTTAACATAGTCCTGTAAGACAACGGTACAACCTAAGCGAATAGCGTTTACTACATTCATATTTCATATTTACATTTACAACACAAAACACCACTTAGTAGTAGTAGAGCACGTGAGCCGCAAATATACAGATGAAACACATTATTTTTACTCTCGTTCAGCATAGGTAAATATGTTAAAGTTTGTGTATTATTTTTGTTCCACTTTATGATAGAGATATTTTATTGGCGCGTTCAAACTATTGTATACTTTATTTGCTAGCGCGTTGAGTGTTCTGGTGAGCAGAACTGGACCAGGAGTGGGGGAGAAAGCGGCTTCCGGTTCCAGTTACGACTCGAGTGCGATTGGTAAAGCATCATTCAGAGAAAGGATACGAATAAAATGTTCTGCATTGCAACACAATCAACCATTTGGTGGGAGTGTTTTCTTTTTCTAGTATTTAAGTATTTAAGTAACCCCTCAAACTCACATAAAGCACTTTGTGAACACGTTTCGATGCAAAATTGTATGGAAATAGAAGTAGAAACTGTATCTAAAGAGCAGTATGAGCAACTTACCGCTAATGAATTACGAGAGCAACAGGTTTTGCTAGGTTTGGGACGCGCCGAACCATTTTCGGTACTTTATTCTCATATATACATTCACGTTCGCGTCGATTGCGACAAAATAAAGCAGCATCAAAAGGGGAGTACAACTTACGATTTAAAGGAAAATAAAACAAGCTCAAACAAAATTATCGTCCTTAATGACTTACAACATACGGGAGCGTATATTAACCAATCCGCTACGTGATCGTTGCGCGAACTGCGCGTCGCGCTCACTTGAGACGTAACGATCGCTCATGCCAGCCCGAAAACACGGTTACTCTCGTCTGAGATTGTCCAATCGTGCCTGTAGATCGGCATCTGCGTCCGACACGGGAGATCCAGCTCCACCCGATCCACCAGCCGCTCCCACTGCTGCCGCCTGAGGAACTTTCGCTCCGGACACGGCCAACGAACCTGACGCCTGCAAGAATGCAATGCATGCGCGGTTTAGAACGCAACCCGCGGAGATAGTGGAACCATTTCGGGCGAGCACTTACCTGAGGCAATCCGGACAGCTGGTCGTTCAGCTGTAGGCCCAGCTCGTCCAGCACCTGCGACACGATGGCATCGGTTTCCTCCTCGTCGCCTTCGTCCTCCATCGCGTCATCCATCGCATCGTTGATCATCTCCTCCTTCATGTCCATAATCTCCGACTGCTTCTCGAACTCGTGCAGTATCTTCTGGATCTGTGGCATGTTTAGCTGGCGGTTCATGTTGGTCATCGCCTTCGTGACGCCCTTCATCGCCTCGCCCATCGCGTTCTGGGATTTCAGCGTCTGTATCTTGAGCGACACCGCCTGGATGTTGGCCTTCATCAGCATAAACTTCCGCACGTAGCGCCGCGTCCGGACGAGATCCTTCGCCATGATCTTCACCGCGTCCATCTGGTTTTCCTTCGCCAGCTTCTTAATGTCGGCAATGATTTTCTTCTCCTGCTGTTCCATTTTCATCTTTTCCCGATCCAGATCGCGCATCGCTTTGTTGAGCGCCCGCTGGTTCTTCCGCATCATCTCGTCCGGCGACATGCGCTTCCCGAACAGCCACTCCATCGTTGAGGAACGTGATGTGTTTTAGCTGTGGCTAAGACAAACTTTGAGCAAATCAACTCCGGATGCGCAACGTTTCTGAATCACTACCGTTTTTTCTCGGTTGTTTTTGCTTTGCTCCGATGCGATTTGTTGTGACTCATCCGAAATCTCGTATGAGTGTTTGGGAACCGTCAGGTTGGCTCACCGAAGCCATACAGCGCTTGAGAATGACAGTAGCTTTTCCTGCATTATAATTGGAGCTGAAATTCGTTTAATTGCGTGAAAAATAATAATATCTCATCGTAATTATTCTTTTTCTTCCTTTTAACAATTATCTACCCAACGAAACAGTTCAAATAATCGAACATTGTTGGTCATATTCTTTTGCTCTAAACTGTCAAACCACCTGGACCGTTCACCAACACACTGTCGTTGTCAAATCGCTGCTGGCTACTGCCAAGATATAAACAAACGACACTGCTCGGCCACTTTCTATGGTGCTGTTTAATAACAAATTGGATATATTTCACCCACAATCATGGCTCTGGCAGTGAAACGATCAATTTCGGAAATCAGCACACTTCCGGTAAGGTTCATAAACATTATTTTCTGTGTATGAACGATTGATTGCAGTGTTGCATTACCCCCTCCAGGAACCTGCCACGATAGTCCCCCAGATTACAACCCATCGGCTCTACAAACGCATCCGTCGCAATGCCTGTAAATCCAGCGGCACACTCACCTCCATCCTGTCCTACGTAAACATGCTCGAGGATGCGACCAGCAACGATGCGCTGCAGATTCTGCTCAAAATCACCGACTCGATGCACTTCGATGAAAGCGAGTTCCGGACGCCATCCGCAAGCTGGTGGAACACTTCCAGCGCGAGCCGGAGTCGGCCGTGCGGGTGAAGATTCTCTCCCTGTTTGCCGATCTGGCCACCGAAACCGGCATCGATGGGCAGCAGCTGATCGATGAGGTCATTAAGCTGCTGAAGGTGGAGCAATCGGCCAAAGTCATCTCGCAGGGGCTGATAGTGCTGGAAAAGATTGGCAAATCGTTCACCCGTCCGTGGCGTACATCAATCAGATGGTTTTTTCGCCAAGGTGAAGCTGTTCTCGCCCAGCCACAATGTGCAGCGCCATGCCATCCTGCTGTTGGGCGTGTTCGTGCTCGTTTCGGACGCGGAAAAGGAAAGCCTCGAGCTGATCGGAAAGTACACCGATTCGCCGGATGCGCGTGTCCGTGCGCAAGCATTTCGTTCGATGTTGACACTGGGGGAGCGGGGCGTGCAGCTGCCACCGTCCCTGTATCCGAGGGCTTGTGCCTCACTGACGGACGATTATGAGTGTGTTAGGAGGGAGGCACTAAACATGGTTTTTGAGCTGGGCGTGCGGCATCCGGAAGAGTGAGTAAAGCCAGCGCCTTCTAGATGTGTTCTATATCATTCATTTGCCCCTTTATTCCCTTCATAGGATGATAAAAGTGCAAGACTCCGAGCAGGAGGTGCGCCTGATCGATGACGCGTTCGGGAAGGTTTGCTCTGCGATCTGCGATCTTTCGATGAACATTCGCACGCTCGCGGCAGAGCTGCTCGGTGGCATGACGATGGTGAGCGACGAGTTCCTGCACCAAACGCTGGACAAGAAGCTGATGAGCAACATGCGCAAGAAGCGAAGTCTGCACGAGCGAAGCGCGGCCCATTTCGCCAGCGGAGAGTGGTCGAGCGGCAAAAAGTGGGCCGACGACGCACCGAAGGAAGTCATCAGCGCCGATTCCGTGTCGCTGATGGCGTCCGGCGCGTGCGGGGCCCTGGTGCAGGGGCTGGAGGATGAATTTCTCGAGGTGCGTACGGCTTCGGTGAACTCGATGTGCAAACTGGCGCTCAAGAATCCGCTGTTTGCGGTCACGTCGCTCGATTTTCTCGTCGACATGTTTAACGACGAAATCGAGGAGGTGCGGCTGCGGGCGATCTACAGCTTGACCGCCATCTCGCGGCACATTATCCTGCGCGAAGATCAGCTCGAGACGATGCTCAGCTCGCTGGAAGATTACTCGGTGGAGGTGCGCGAAGGGCTGCACCTCATGCTGGGAGCGTGTAAAGTGTCCACCAAGGCGTGCCTCACGCTCGTTGTGCAGAAAGTGCTGGATGTGCTGCTAAAGTACCCGGAAGATCGTCTCTCGACGTTCGGTTGCATGCAGCGCGTGGGCCAGAAGCATCCGGAGATTTGCATGTCCATCACGCCACAGCTACTGCTGGACCATCCGTTCTTCGATAGTGCCGAGCGGGACGTTGAAGATCCCGCGTACGTGTGCGTACTTATCATGCTGTTCAATGCAGCGCAGCACCTACCGGCCATGCTGAGCTTGTTCCCCGAAACGACAATCAAACACTACGCGTACCTGCGTGACACGATGCCCAACTTTGTGCCTCGCCTAGCCGTTGGCGGAGACACGAAGGAGCTCAATCTGATCGGGTCCACTGGCTCGAGACAGTTCCTGGAAACGCTGCTTAGCAACATCCAGCGCGCCTACTCCGCTCCCCAGGCCCGGCAAGCGTTGCTGAAAGCGGCCCAGGATGATTTGGATCGCTTGGCCGAGATTGATCCGGCCTTCTCGGGAACGGCCAACTTTACGTCCGTGTTTTTCGGCGCACAGTTGCAGATGGAGCAGCTGCAGCTGGCCGCCACGGGCCATTCGATCAAGGCCCCGATCAAGGAGTGTCTTCTGCAGCTGATCAAAAAGTGTCTGATGCTGCAGAATCTCTTCTCGAACCTCACGATCGATGATCAGTTGTTGGTGAAGCAAATGTGCCTTCGCGCCAGCGCCCTCAATCTGGTGCTGATCGTGAAGGACCGGTCGCAGAGTGCCCTCGGGCCTTGCCAGCTATTGCTGCACATTGCAAGCGATGCGAGTAGCTTCCTGCAGGAAAATACCCCGCTCATTGCGGACACGTTTACGAGCGCCATCCTGACCAAGCTGGCCTCGGTGGGCGATCCGAAGCCGGGCCGTGTGTATCGAGAGATTTTACCAATCGTTCAGACGGCTGCCCCAGTTGTTATTCCCCAAATCAACACAAATGTGAGTATGCGGGCGGCTGTGTTTTCGCCTTCGTTTCTTCTCACAAACGCTATTCTATCTTTCCGCAGATCAAAATGTGCAAAGCACGAATCATTGAACCGACCGAAAACTCGTACAGTGCGGAGAACGTCATCAAGGTGACGGCGGGGCTGATCGCTGCCGTTCCGTTTGTGGCCGAGTTGGAAAATCTGCAGCAAAGCCAGCGGCAAGACCTGCGCCTGAGGTGAAGTATCCGGACCAGAACGTGCACATCATCGTGCCGCGCAAGCGCGACCTGAAGAAGGTCATGACGGAGCAGGGCGAAAGCGAATCGCAGTGGCGATTGCGGACGAAGGTTCTGCTGTCGCACGGCGTCTGGACCGAAGCATCGACCGTTGAGATAACGATCTGTTTGTCGGTAAAGCCCAACAATGAGCTGGAGCTGTGCAAACCGGTCAAGGTGCACTTTGCACCCAAGCCCGTCAAAAGAGGATTGTAAGACGAAGCTCCCAGTGGGTGAACTGGCGCACTAACGTTAAGTCTAATTTGTATGTACATTTAAAACAAAATACAAATACTACAAAAGGAGAAACTACTTTTTAAAGCGTTTTTGCGTTTTGTTCAAATATTGCTCACTTTTGCTTTATTAGTGTGTATAATCAATCTGTTTCTGCCTTTTCACCCCCGATCCATGCGCCTCAGTTCTTTGCTCTGCATCACCCTTTTTTGCTAATAACACAATCTCTCTCTGTCTCTCTCGTACTAATTACGCACACACGCTTTGCTTTAATGTTTATCGTTAACGCACTTAAAAATTGTTCCTACATGCAGCTGATGTAAAAATTGTAAGATAAATATACCACTGTCGGTCACTGCTTCGCTGCTCCCTCTCTCTCTCTCTCTCTCTCTCTCTACCCGGTTGCCCGCAGTCACCGGTATTTGCTTGCTCATCACTTTCAAATCAATGTTCTTTTTCTTTAGTTTGTTCACGAGATGAACCGGGACGAATGATGAAATCTTACCGTTAAATGCGCAAAATCGCATACAAAAGCGGAACGACGGAGGGAACGTTCTGATCAGATTAGGATAGGGGGGAGGGGGGGTAGATTTTCTAGTATCTTGGATTGTTTTACACAAAAATAGCTTTCACACACTTACAGTAAACGAATACGATTGATCATATCAATTGTACGGTTTAAAGGATGCACTTTGCGTGTTGCAGATGTAAAAAAAACAGGACGCTTTAGAGGACACATACACGAGGGGGAAATGCGTGCGCCAGTTCCGTCGAAGCTTTTCCGCCTTGATCACGGTCACTGCTACTTGTTTCGATGGCCTTCGTTTACTTAGTTTCCGTTGCTACCGTTATTGTTGATTAGATTGTTCGAGTTGATTGTGGGCGATGAGCGGGATTCCTGAATTTGAGTGGCGCTACGCAACACCTCCATCCACCTGGAAGAGAGAGAGAAAAGCAAAAATGCCGAATTTAATTACATTACAACCCCTTTAAGCCAATTTCCTTCCCTCCTTACCGATTGTACGTGTGCTCACTCTCTGCGCGGAAGAAGTAGGTGTGGTTTTTGAACGAAAGCTTAAAGACGTACTCCTTCTGCACCGCATCCTGAATGCCGGGAGGCCCTACCGTGTACCCGAGCAGTGGCAAGCTGGCAAGGGCCGCATCGTCCGAGTAGCTCTTGTAGAAGTACAGACAGAACGATGTCAGCACGACCCAAAGCTTCTGCCAGCCGGAGCTGTTTTTAAACTTTCGCAGCAAGTAGCCCGAAATTTGATTCTATTTCAAAGGAAACATCATTCATTCGGTTAGTAAACATACGGACGAATTAGTTTCTGTTCCGGGACGGCCAGCACTTACCCTTCCCGAGCGAAGATGATCGTCGAGACAGATCGTGACGCCACGATGCCAACACACGTGCAGGGCCGTGTTGTTGCGAGGCGATGGCTGCCTGGCTGCGGCCGGTGGCACAAGCGCACTGCTCAATCCGCAAGCTTCCAGATTTTCCTCAGACGATGCTAAAAATCGCAAACAAAATTCGTCACCAAACTGCGCACCCACACAGGGACACCGCGCTTTAACTTACTGCATGTTTTGATCGACACGATGGGCAGCTGGGTCTGGGGTTTGTACTTCAGACTGTTGGCCGCCTTCGCCAGCTCCTCCAGCCAGAGCGTCTTCTCGACCGTGGTGCCCGCACTCACGGTGATTGCCCGCTGCCCGCCAAATATCACAAACGCGTTGTGCTCCGCATTCTCCGTCAGCAGCGAACGGACCGGCACGTGGCCGAGCACCTTGAACGTCTGCGTCACCGGGGACTTTACCGCGTACAGCAACACGTCGGAGAACAGGAAGAACATGCGCTGCTGCAGCCCGCGCTTGGAATGCTTCAGTAGGCAGCCCTGCCGGATCAGCTTCCGGTCCGGCTGCACCAGCCCATCGTACCCGTCGATGTCGCGCTGGATTTCGCACAGCAGGCTGTGGTTTTCCGACGCCGTCAGCTCGCGCCTGATCACCTCGGTCGAGCGGGTCAGCATCATCAGCGTACCGTGGCAATCCGTGCGATCGAAGTGATCTTCGCCGTAGTGCGCCAGCAGCAGCTCCAGCAGCAGCTCGTAGTGCAGCAGCCGGTGCAGTGGCTTCAGGATGAAGTAGCTGATCGGCAGATAGCATACCTTCTGCAGCTCAAACTCCCGGTACGTTTGCTGGAACTTGTCGTCGTTGTCGTACAGGTCGTTCAGACGCTCCAAAATTTCGCGATGACTCTCGACGTACTCGTCGTATATCTGGTGGAAGGCCGAAACGACACGCTCCGTTAGGAATGCGGTATCACACTTTAGGAGAAAGCCCCTACTTACCGGCAAAACGACCATATTCTTCAGCATTACGTCGCCAATTCGATGTGTTTCGTGACCGCCGCGCCCTTCCCACAGCAATATCCGATGCTCGAGATCGCGCAGAAAGACGCTGTGATGCTCCAGCATCGACTCAAAATACTGAAACAGAGGTTGAAGATTTTCCAAATCTTCCGGTGTAAGCTCCTCGCGAAACCACTGCAGAGAGAGAGAGATCAATATTATTACCACCATCTCAAAGGCGATCACCTTCCAACCCTCCCTTACCGTGTTGATAACGTCCAAATCCTTCTTGTACGTTCGCTCCGTCATGAGCAGCTCCTTCGCGAGGAAGTAGGCCCGGTCGGTCGGCCACTTCTTCTTGCGCATCTCCTCGTCGATCGAGCGCAGCGTGCCACTGTTGCCATTGCCCAGACCGACACCGGACGACGTTTGCCCGTTGGTGGCTGAGGGCTGTTGGTTTTGGTAGTTGTTGTTGATCATGTTCTCGTCCACCGTGTGCAGCGCACCCCCGTTGCTGCCACCGAAGTGGCCATTGTTGTTCCTGGCTCGAGCTTCCGCGCTGCCCAGATCGTAGCTGCCCGTTTCGCCCCGGGACAGGGAATTGTTGTTCGACTTATCCGCCGTGCCCAGGGCCAGCTCGTACCGGTTCGGCGATTGCACGATCTCGCTTCGCCGATCGAGCGAAACGTTCCCATTGATACCGTGGTAATCATCTGCGACGGAAGGAGACAAAAGGGAGTAGGGCTTTGTTAGAGACATTTTATCTTCAACATTCATCGCTTACATCTAATAATTGCAAAACTACACAGCATAGACAAAATACGTAAATTATCTACAGAAAAAATCAAACTTTGTCTCTCTCTAACAGACGAAAGAGAGAGAGAGAGAGAGACAGAGAATTTGGAAACCAAAACAGATTGTTCATGCGAGGATCATAATTATGGTACATGAGATGAGCGGGAAACAGCGAGGGCCAAATTTGTGCCAACTTAAACACGTAAACTTATACTTAAATGGAGTAAATTATTCTTAATCCTAATTACTATCAGCTATTGGACTATAAATAAGGATTTACATGCGCACGAACGTGAACTTAATGAGCTAGGTTTTAACTAACGATAAGAAGCGGATTGTGTGATCGCTCGTCTGCGATTGTTCACTTACTCTCGTTCAACATCATCATCATCATCATCATCGTCCTAGTGTGTTACTCTTGAAAGCGTTTACCAAAATCGAACTCATAACGTTTAAAAAGAACTAAATGATCGCGACTACGTTCGCGATTCGAAAAACCACTAACTGACGCGGATTTGATTAATTTTGCCTTTATTTATCACCTTACTTATTTCGCCAAGAGCTGCACACGGTTGGGTGCAATTCAGATTTGGGGGGTTTGCTGTTCGCATTTCTCTGACTGACGGGGTGTTCTGAGAGTTTGTTAGAATTGATGTGGGCTAGTGTTAGCTTAGTATAGAAAATAATGCAATATTTCACAGAAGAATATGGTTATATATGGGCGTTTTCGTACTAGCGTGCCTGTTTTGCTGTTGCTGTCTTGCTGTTGCTTTTACTTTGCTAAAACCTATTCCAATCATCGTGAGGATCAATCGATCGTACGTGTGTTGTAAGTCTATCATTGTTTAACTCGTATGTTGGTGAAATGTATTACGAAAACTTGCGCCTCATCTGCGCACACATCTTTGCCGATACTCTGTTTTGTAACGTTTTGGCGAATTACTAACGAATTAATTTTCTTAATTTTGTTTTGGCATTCCTTTTTTTTTGGCCTCATGTCTGAACTTGTTCAAAGAGTCAAAACTATCAAATACATCATTGCATCAACGTCACTCCTTCGCGCCACTCCTTCACTGTCTTCCTTTTCGGATGAGATCGATCATGTCCCCCCTCCTTTCGAGTAACTAATTATATTATGTATGCATATGTTTAATAACGTTACTCAACTTTCGTATATGCGACGACGCCGTTCGCCCTTCGTTTGCCCTTCCTTCGTCAATCTTCATAAATGCTTAAGTAAACAACATTTTCTATGATAATAACGTACTTATCCGTCATGCGCTTATAATATGTTTATAGAATTTGCCGCCTCCCCTCTCTCTCTCTGCCGGTGAATATAAATGGGTTAGTCAAATGATTACGAAACGCTCAAAATACGTTATAAAACATGCCCCCTGTCCTCTCTCTCTCTCTGCCGCACCTTTCCTTCCTGCCAGAACCTTTGGCCATCATTCATTGTTGAGTAACATCTAATCTAATTTCATTTCGCTGTGTTTTGTTTTGGCCTCAGTGTTTGTCCTCAGCACTGTACCGTTCGTTCGTTTAATAGTATAATTTAAAACATTCAATGACTGTATGTAACTGTTTTCGAGATTGATCTAAATGCGGCAATGTATTTGCGTCTTGTTTTAAACGCAGTAACTTTAAACTCATGTTAATAGGACGTGGGGTAAGGTAAGGCCAAGAGATATTTTGCTAACGTTCGAAAGAAAACATTGGAAGTAACATGAGTATTTCGTACCATCCTTGTCCCAGACACAATACAACGTCCTCTCATTTGCCACGCAAATTGCTAACGAACGAACCAAAATAAATCCAAACATGGTTCCAACACAAACGGTAAGAGTAAAGGCTCTCAGCATCAATTTTTCGATCAACAGTTCATAAATATATGCATGATTTCTATGAAGTCTAGAACTCTGCTGGATTATTAGAATATTATCTTTGCTTGCCCTCCACACTACACTATACTAACTCGAGATATAACGATGCTCTCCTGTGGCTTTGACACAATTTTACTTCCTTCATTTCCATCCTTGCCCGATCCTTTTTTTATTTTATTCATTTCTGAGTCATTTTCTGCTTCTGCTTTTCGCTACGTTAGGCTGAAACTGCAACCTAAAAGGGGGAAAACAACACACGGGACGACATTCATAAGATACGCATTTCGCATTCCGAATGCAATGACCGGTGGTGGCTGTCGCTTCGCTCGCAAAACTATTGGCCTATTAAGCTAGCCTGTCCGTTTTATCGCCTAATAAATGCAGACCTAACACCCACACACATAGACAAGAAGCAATTTTCAACAACTTTACTACCCTCTCCTGTCTCTTCACCAAACACAGAGCGCAGTGAACCATTTTACGATCGTTTTGGAGGGGAAAAATAACCCAAAAGTCGTAGTGTAAACATGAATATAAAAACCTCAGAATCAGACAAAACAAGTAAACAATACAGGTACGTCTAGTCTATACTGCGCTTGCGGGGTTTGCTCGATCTGTGCCATGTTGCAAAAACAAACGAGTCTCGTCTCTCTTTCTCTAGTTGTGCGGCATTAGTTATGGCAACAAGAACACAATCTTTGCTTCAACGATTCCTATCCTTTTTGTTCATTAAAATGTGTCGCAATACCCTGAACACATCCATGTATATATATATTATATGAGAGAAAGAGTGATCGTGAGCGATAAATGGAATAGATCTTAAAGATTTGGCATACTTCTTTCACAACGTCGATCAGTTTTCACATTGGCACTGTGTTTTCTACGGAGGCCATACGCCAGCACGCGCCCCACCAAGACATTCAGCTCATTTCGATTCGCTTAAACAGCATTGTCCTGCTCGTCCTCCTCCTCCTCCTCCTCCTCGTCGGGCCCTTGTTGATCATCACCTTCCTCTTCTTCCTCCTCCTCCTCCTCAACGTAGATCGGAGGTGGTAAGGCTTTCAGGTCGAACGCAACCGACACATCGACACTTTTGCCCGGTTCCACGTACCCCAGCTGCTGTTGCTGCCGCTGTTGATGTTGCGATTCCAGCTCCACGTAGCGCGGCCGGCCCTGCTCCATGCGCCGCGCATACGAGCAGGCCGAGGAAGACTCGTTCTCGTAGTCAGACAGGAAGTCGGGATAGGGAATCTCGACGTTCTTCTGGTAGCGGGAGCTGGTGCCCGGTGCGGCCCCGCTGCTACGATTGTAGCCCGCCGCGAAGCTGTCCTCGCTCGAGTAGCACACGTCATCCGAGAGGCCGGCCTTCGTCTCCGAACAGCTGCCACTTTCCGGCGTGTACTGCACACCCTGGTACTCCAGGTCGTGCTGCTGATCATCGCGCTTCGTCTGGCGCAGCCGACGCTGCCGGACGGGCTTGACCGGCGGCGACGGAGTGTCCGATTTGTACAGGTTCGGGTTGGTTATGTGGCCCAACCGATCGTACCGCGGGAAGCCCATCTCGTCGACGTTCTCCGTCATGTCCAGACCCTCGAACTTGTTCGAGTACGACGCACTCGGGTACACGCCGGCCCCGTTGCGGCTGGGCGTCACCTCGTCCTCATCCACCCGGTACGTCTCGTCCTCGTAGTCTTCGGGCAGCTGTTCCAGCTCTTCCTCAAAGTCCGGATAGCGCTGATGCTGCTGCTGCTGCTGCTGCTGCTGCTGCTGCTCCATCATTACCGCGTCCGACGAGCCCGAGTCCAGCTCGGGGAAGTAGCCTTCCGAACATTCGGAGCTTTCCTGATGCTCCAGCGGTCGATCGAGCCGGCTCTTCTTGAGCGGTACGGTTCGCTTCTTCCGGTAGCCGCGCGCTCGCAGCTTCGGATCCTGCGCCCGGTGGTCCAGCGAGCTGTCGGTATCGTTGCCGCTCGGCGGACTCTTCGGCACAAAGTTCCTCGGCAGCGAGCTTTTGCGCGGCGGTTTTTGCACCGGCGGCGGCAACTGATTCGGTGCGATCGGAGGCGACTCCGAGCTAAGGCTGCTCGAGTAGTAGGGCGAGCAGCGGACCAGCTTCTCGGGCCGCGGGAACATGGGCGACGAGTTGTCGGTGCTGGTCGCTTCGCTGGTGTGTGTGGTGGTCGACGAACTGCCGAGGCTTTCCTCCACGATCTTGTTCAGATCCGACGACACCAGATGCTCGTGGAAGGACTGGCTGTGACGCATCTTCGTGGTCTTGTACTCGCGAATCTGCGACTTTGACAGCGTTTTGTCGTCGTAGCTGTGATGCTTCACCAGCGGCTTCTCGGCCATCGGCGTCGGGCTGGTGGAGGGCAGCGAGTCACCGCGGGGCGGTTTGCTAGGTGCCGAGGCCACGGCCATCGGCGTAAACTCCTGGCTTTGGTATCGCTCCGTCAGCTTCTCGCTCTGGCCGTACAGTTTCTCCGTGAACGTCTCGGTGTCCGAGATGTCCTGGCTCTGGTAGCGTTTGGACATCACTTCGAGCGACTTTCGTTTGCTGGCGCCATCTTGCGGTTCAATCCTCGCAGACGAAAGGACTTTGCCCTGTGGCAGAGGTTGCTGTGTTACGGGCATTCTCTTCGGACTCTTCTCGATCACGTCCACGATCTTGGGCGGCAGTCTCGTTGGACGTTCCGGGATCACCACGTTCGTTTCGCTGGAGGCCATTCTGGAGCTTTCTCCCGCCTCGATCGGGTAGTGCTTCGGAATCGGAGGTTTCACGTGCACTCCCGGTAGATCCTTGCGATGGTCGTCTGGTGTGGCGACAGCCACCTTTTTCACCACCTTGGGCGGTTTCAGTGGGACATACTCGAAGGTTCGTGTCGATGTAGCCCCACCGGCAGCTCGTTCCAGCGAGGAGGAGCCCTTCACGCCATTACCTCCACTTTCCAGCTGCTTCAACGCTTCGACTTGCGCGATCAGCGTGTTGCTGCTGCTCGTCGACCACTCCGTAATGGTCTGGGCCATCTCGGTGAGCGTCAGCGTGGTGTCATCGCTCTTAGTGCCGGACGAGAACTTGGTGTCCGTTTCCGAGTTGCTGAACGGCTCGTACCGCGGACAGCCCCCGTTCTCCGACACGTTCTCCAGCGAAAAACGCTTGCCACCGCCAGCATTGTTGGCCTGGTTGGTGTTGCTGCTCGAGAAGCTGCCGCTCGTCTTCTCGTCCAGACTTTCGGTCGACTTGTGCACGCTCGAGCTGATCGAGCTCTTGGTATGGTTCGATTTCTCGCTCTTCGCATTGCCGGAGTGGTTCGAGACGGCCGACAGACTGTCCGAGCCGGACAGGTTCGCATACTGCCGCACCGTGTTCGTACCGGTCGACCACTCGGAAATGCTAAGCCCAATCGAGGTGTCCTCCGAGTGCGAACTGTGCGTGCAGCGCTTTTGCTGCAGTCCCATCTTTACCGTCCCATCGAGATCCGTGCCGAACGAGCTCGTCTCCTCCTCGGAGTGTGAGCTGTGGCTGCACTTCTTGCACGACTCGTTGCTCAACCGACGCGGCTCCAGATTGCGCAGCCGGACCGTCTCCTCCATGTACGTGCCACAAGACGTTGACAGCATGTCGTCGATCGAGGTGTCGGAATTGTTGGAGCTGCGGGAAAACTTTTGCTGCCCTCCACCATACTCCATACCGCCGGACGAGGACGGTTTACTATCGTCGGGCGATATCTCGATCTTCACCGTGCCCGGACCAAACACTTCGTCGTTCATGAAGAAGTCATCGTCGGTGATGGGACTCAAGTTCTGCGGCGACTTTGTCGGTTGCGATATGATGACCCGGTCGGGGTTCGGTTCTCCCCTTCCCGCAATACCGCCCGTAGTCGTCGAGGAGCCCAGCGCACGCTGACTGGAGCAAATGTCGAACGTGGACTTGAGGCAGCTTGTCGGACCAAGCGCACCACTCAGACAGGTCGCATTGTCGTACGTAACGGCTGTCTCGTACGTCTTTGCATCTTGCAGCGCCGACACCAGATAGGCCGTGCTCTCGTAAGGAACTACCATCGAAAGCGAAGGACTCGGCGATGAGCCCGACTTTCCGGACAGAGATGAGCCCGAGTACGACCCAGATCCGGAACCGGTCGGAATGTAGTCCCGTTTCGGAGGCTCTGGAATATCGTCTCCAGCAACCTCCGCGTAATCTGGATCGGAATCATCGGACCCGCCAGTAGTCGGTTCGGTGAACGATTCCACCATCACTTGCGTTGGGTGCTGCGGTTCGTTCACGTGGAATGTCTGCACGTTTTCCACGATTGGAGCGTGCTCCAGCATGCTGGACGGGGGTGTTGGCCAGTTGTCCGACTCTTGCGACTGCCGAGCACCTGCCATTGCCTGCTCCGTCCAGTATGGTCGCATGGGAGGCGGCATAATCATGCCCGGAGGTCCCCCGACGCTCGGATCAAACCGCTCTCCCGGCGTACTGTCGTACGGTATGTCCGGCAAGGGCCAGTCTTCCGAATCTTGACTGCCACCACCTATCGAAAGACACTGCAAATCGGGCTTGCTTTCCGCCGTCTTTAATCCATTACCTCCCCCCGCCGCTCCACCCCTTCGGTTACGTGGGACACGGTGAAGCGACCGCTCTTCACCACATTGCTCTGGTAGATCTCTGACAGCCGTTCGGCTGCGGCCGAGTCGCACGGAATGTCCGGCATCTCCGCCGACGTTCTGCGGTCCGCGTCGGATATGTACGCCGGGTTCGAGTTAGAGTGCAGATCGGAGCTGAGACTCGCCTGATGCTCGCTCGAGATGGCCGACTCGTCGTGTACGCTCAAATCCTCCAGGCTCGACTTTTCCGCCTCGGCCACCTCTTCGCCGCTCGACTTCTCCGAGTTTGTGCTGCGCTCCGAGATGCGCGACAACGTTCGGCCCACCCCGAAGCTCGCTCCATACCCAAGTATATCCACCGGATTGATGGCGATACCGAGTGTGGAGGTCATCTCCGGATAGCCGAAGGTCGCCGGGAAATCGTTCAGCTCGTCCTGTATGTCGGAGTCGCTCTCCTTCTGCTCGTCCGGCGACAGCTCTTTCGAGTCTTGCAGCGGAATCTTCTGTAGTTCGATCGTTTCCGTCGCCAGCTCGAAGCTTTCGTAGCTTTCCTGCTCCGGTGGCAGCCAGTTGTCCTCCACGCTCGAGCTGCCCGAGCTTTCGATCGGATACGGGCGCCAGGTGGACATTTGTTCCTTCTGCAGCAGATCACCCTTGCGCTGGGCAGCGCCGAGCGATCCGGAGCTGCTTTCGGTTTCGAACGAACCCAACGATCCTTTCGATTCCAGGCTCGATTTCGACTCCAGCGAGCTACGATCGCCTCCGTCAGCGCTCAGAAGTTTCAATGTGCCCGATTTTAGCTCTGCAGTCGTTTGCTGCGTCTGTTTCTCATTCGAAGGAACCGTACGACACACTTTCTTGTGTAGCAGCGTCGTGCGGACGGGCTTCACTACTCTTGGCTTGAGGACTGTCCCACCGCTTGCTACAGCACCTCCAGAACCGGTAGCACCCATGGGCCCTGGTGCAACTGGACCAACCCCATTGTCTGAGCTCGACTCGCTTTCTTCACGCTGCAAAAGTCTTGAAATACGATCTTCGGGCGTTTCTATATCCAACTCGGATCCCGAGCCCAAATCGACCGGATATTGTTTCTCGAGCGTAGGCGAAACCTTCCTCATCGTCACCGACCCATCATCGTACTCCTCCATCTTCAGCATAGCTTCGCGCAACTCCCGACATTTCAAGTGATCCATCGAATCCATATCTTGCGATATACCGAGCGGGCGTGATATGGAACAACTGACACTCGATTCTTCATCCAACGAACCCTTTCCGCGCGGTGTGCTGGAATCATGCCTAATGGGGCTGGTTTCATTCTCCCGACTCGAGCCCGTATCCGAGCTGCGCGATCTTTCAATCGACAGCCGCAGGAAGTCACCGCGCCGTTGCGACGCTTGCTTTTTGTCGACCTCTTCGCGATCACGATCCACTGCCGACGCTCTAGCGACCCTTTCGCGCAACGGAGACACCACCACGTCCGGCTTCTTCTCGGGCACTTGCGGCAGCGGATGATCGAATGCCGACGGCGAGGATCTGTTGGATTGCGGTTGCGATAGCACCGGAATCTCAACCGACTCAACGACCACTTCCGACTCGGGCATCGCATAGTCTTTCACATCTTCAAACGTTGCCTGTGACTCGATTTTATAGTGCGACCCACCAGCCACTTGTTGCAGTTCATCCTGCTGACTGCTAACCCCCTCAGTCCCGGTGAACTCTTCACATGCGATCGTCACCCATGAGCCGGTTTCATCGCTTCTGCTTCGTTCCAGGTTTAGTTTTGCCAAATTTTCCTTCTTATTGATCGTCTCTTCAGCTTCCAGCTCCTCCACCTCCAGCTCGTCCACCTCGTCCACAATGTCGTCTTCTTCGAGCGATGGTTCTTCGTACTCAATGGTCGGTACACGCACCGGAGGCGGAAGATATCCGGTGTCTTTCCCTTCAGCATCCTTCAACTCACTCACTTCAGTGAGCGATTCTTCGCTGCCAACCGTACCAGCTGTTTTCTTTCCCTCCTTATCTCCACCCATCTGATCTATCGATTCACCCATAAAGCTGGTCGTGCTGGTATCTACTGTCTTTTCCTCCGACCGTCGCTTCATCAGATCAAGCGTACGTCGCTCGGATATTATGTCCTGCATGTCGAGTTCATCTCCAAACTCTGACACTGGCTGCGAATGTGAACGCCTCTCGACGGCTTGCGGCTTATCCTTCTTCTTGCCATCCTTCTCCGACGACATATTGCTATCCAGACTCTTGCCCTTATCGAACCGCGACGCCGGACGATGATCATCGGTCGATTTACTGTCACTGTCCGTGGTGGATTTACGACCCCGACCGCTCGGCGATGCACCACGGTTACTACTATCGGCATCAGGCGAATCCATCTTGGCAGAAAAGTGGACATCCACCTTTACCTCCTGCTTCCTGCCCGCCATCATGCCATGACCAGCAGCTTCCGATTCGGGCGAGGTGGCATCACCGCCACCATACGAAGAAGCGCTACTTTCCGTCGTGTAGTTTTGATCCAGACTGCGGGTCTTGTACTCAATATCCAAGTACTGTGGTTCGGACTTCTTCTCCAGGCTTTTCGATTTGCCTTCCATGCGTCCCTTATGTACGACCGAGCCTTCGATCTTCTGCTTCAGCTCTTGGCTCTTGCTCAGCCGCGTCGGACTCTTGATAACGATGCTGCTCTCGTCCGCCGACCGATCCGAATGATCGTCAAACGATTTACTGCGATCGTCGAAGCTACGGCTGGCCTTGTCCAGCTTTTCCACGCTCTTCTGATCCTCGAAGCTGCGGCTTATCTTCGACAGGCCGCAGTCCAGCTTACGCGGTGCCTTCGCGATAAACACGTGATCTTCCGGTTTCGATTTTATGTCCGCGTCAATGATGATCTTATCACCCTCCGTTTTCACCGATATCTTATCCTCCGGCGCCGGAAACTGGGGCAGTTGATCCTTCACCGGACTGAGCATGTTAATCGTTTGCTTCATGGCCGATTCGTACAGCTTCTGCTGGCGCTCCTTGCGCCGAGCGCGCTCCAGTTCGCTTTCCTCGGTAGATTTCCGTTCCCGGCTGCCAAGCCGCTTCAGCTCCATCTTTTCCAGCGATTTCGACTTCTCCTTGGCGCTAGAGCCCTTTCCCTTGCCCAGCGCTTCCTGGCTCTTGGTGCGTAGCATGTCGTTCGGGGACGAAGACTTCTTCACATCGTCCGAGGAGCGTCGTTTCGGTTGGACCAGCTTTTCCGACCCTTTCGGGCTGGTCGACTTGCGCTGGGGCTTAATGGCGGCACCACCTCCGGTCGGTGTCTGGGTGCCACTGTCGGTCTTTTGACGCGCTTTACCAGTGCTTTCCACACTGCTAGCCCGGCTGATGGCGGGAGAGGTTTTGATGGAGCTGTTGCCCGAGCTGAAAGGCTCAAACTTGTACTTTGGTATTTCCAGTATCAGCTGATGGCCGCTCTTGAGCTTCGTTTTAGTTTTGCGCTTTTCCTTTATCTTCACACCCTGCAGCTCGATCTTCTCGATGTACTTCAGCCGATCGAGCAGCTCCAGCTCATCGGCATCGATCCGTACGGATTTGCGTTCCTCCTCCGTGGTGGATGTTTGGCGCGAAATCGTTGGATCCCGGATGACGATCGCATCGCCGCACGAGTGTACCGAGTCTTCCTGCTCCTCCTCTTCAATGACTGAAGCTTTCGAGGGCTTTTGCTGCTGCTGCTGCAGAGGCTTTACTTCCAGCACTTCCTCCTCCTCCTCATACCCCACCGTGTCGTCCTTCGAGGAGAACGCATTCATTGGAGGTAATTTGTGCAGAGAAATAACCGGAGTATCGAGACTCTTGGCGCGGCGCCCAGAAGTAGGCGATTCTTGGGCCTTCTGGCGTTGCAGCGAAGCGAAGGCGGACCCTTCGCTAAGATTTAAGCGAGCGTGTGCAAACAAGATCGGCGCATGTCCCTTCGAACGCATGACAATCGATGAATCGATCAGCTCTTCAATTAGTTTCGTCCGTGACGGAGACAACTTGGTGGTCGTCGACGTTCCGTCCTCCTTACCCGACTTCTTCACTCCCGTTTCCGGGTGTTGTTTCGAAAACCCCAACCCGCCATCCTTAGATTCACCCACCTCACCACCGTGGGCTTGAGTTTTGGCCGACTCTTGTGACTTTTCCGCCGTTTGGAGTGCTTTGGTCGATTCATCCGCTTTCGTTTGTGCCTTTTTGCCTTCATCCTCCGAGCTGGGAATGGAGAACGATCGTTCCGATATGCGGCGCAGCTCGGTGCTGGTGAGCTGTGTCGTTTCCAGCTTCACCGTGTGATAGCGGCTCTCCAGCTCCGCCAGACGGCGACACTGGGGCGGCGATCCTTCGATCTCCGTCGAGCTCATCGTTTGTCCCCTGGCCCACGCGTTCGATGCCATCTTGCTGGACTCGTGCTTCAGTATCGGTTCGATTTCCTTGCGCGACTGGGGCGGAGAAAACTCCAACTTCGTTGGCATCGCTTCCGCGGACCCAAACACATCATCCGAATCGAGACTCTCGTCGTCCGAGGAGAAGGAAGTGATGCGCGTTTTGGCGTTGCGCTTCGACTTGCCGCACTTGGTCTTAATGGGAGCGACACGTGTTTTCACCACCCGTTTCGGGACGGCCAGCTCGATGCACTTTTTGTCCACCAGCAGGTAGGGCAGATCTACCGGCTTCGAGTCGAACTTTCTGGGCTGTGGCTGCAGCAGCTGCTGAGCGGCATTGCTGTCCGTCTTGGAGCTCGTGGCCGAGTCGCTCTCGATCTGGCTCAGCTTGCTGTTCAGCTGCTCCAGCATCAACGGATCCATGCGCTTCGTGATGTCTCGCTTCGGGCTGCTAACAAGCTGCACCGTTTGCACCGTTTTGTCCACTTCCAGCGTCACAGGATCCACCTTCGACAGGTCAATGTTTTGGGTGAACAGGAAGCCCCCCGGCTGTTCGTCTGCCCCGCCGCCTTGCTCGATCAGCAGCTCCGTGTCGTCCTTCACGCGCAGCAAATTTTCCTTCGAACCGACGAAAGCTTGGTTTGCTGCGTCCCCTTTTCCGCCGTCCGACATGAGCATCTTGGGGGATTTCGGCGATTTGGGAGACTTTGGCGATTTGGGGCTCTTTGGCTTCGGATAGCTGCGATGTGGGGTGCCCGTTTTGCCCTCCACCAACGGCGACGGTGCCGTCCCGTTCATGACGTGCCGTTTGTGCAGCACGTAAGGTATATCGTCCTTCAGGACGGCTTTGTGTGATGAGCGACGCTCCTGATAGTCCTTGAAGAAACTCTTCGGCATCTCGAACCCATTCCTGGGCAGCTCTACCACGTCGGGGATCACATTCATGTCGTACGATTGCGGCAGCTCAAAGTGACTGCCGTGGGATTTGCAGAGCGGCGGTGCGCTCGGTATCTGTTTGTACAGATACTCTTCTTCGCTTGAATCGGCCGGCGTAAGATCGATCGACTTCTGGTGCATCAGCGTATGGCGTCGCGAGTTTGGTCCGAGTCGGGGCCGATTAGCCAGCGAGTTTGGATCGGACTTGGTGCGCTCGACGGTCGCGTGCGCGTACGGCGGAATGCCGCTGATGACCGACGAATCCAAGCCCATCATCTTCGGCGTGTACTCTTCGAAGTGCGTCTTTGCCATCAGCTCCTCTTTGCGCGTCTTCTTCGGTAGAATGTGGGGCGATTCGATCTTTTGCTTGTCAAACTCCGACAGCAGCTCCGGGGTTAGCGGGTAGTCTGGGCTTACCTTTCCCTTCGCCTCCACCATGATCGCGGTAGTGGGCGTTTCGTCGTTCAGGCTGCTCGTTAGCGATTCGATCTTTTCCTTGTCAAAGCTGAAGATGTTCTCACTGTCCGATTTCTTGCGAAACGCTCGCGATCGATCGATCCGCTGACTTTCGGTGATGGTCGTGGGCAAGCCTTCAATTTCCTCCGGCCAAATGTGTGTCGTCTTGGGCGGTTGCTTGTCGATCGGCTTCGGCAAAGCGGTTGGCAGTACTGGCGAAGGAGACTTGTACGCGGAATAGCCCACCGAGCGAGAGTTCCGCTCCAACTCCACGTTCTGCAGACTGATGGAGTGAACGTGCGAAGTTTTGCTGCCTCCTCCGCCGGTATCATTGCCCGCGCTGGTTGGCTTGGCCTGGGCACTCGGGAACGTCGACGAGTATATCTGATTGTCGTAGAAGCTGGCCGCCGTTGCTGAGATCCCGTTCTTTACCATCGACAGTCCATCGTCGTCGTCGTCTTCGCCCACCCGAATGTGCTCGTCCGAGTGACTCACCTTGGCACGGGAATAGATTTCGTCCGACATATCGGCACCGTCACCGTCTAGCTCGTGCTCGTGCTGCAGCTGCTGCTGCTGCTCGCTGGCATCGTAATAGTCACTCTTTGAGTCTTGGCTAGAGTTGCGAGAGCTGCTATCGAACCGCTTCGACAGATACTTGGCCTTTTTGCTCGTCGTGGTCGGCATTTCGTAGTTCTTCGTCAGCAGTATATCCATACCTCCGAACGCATCTTTCGAGTCCTGGCTGGAGGCACGCGAGTTGAAGCCCGAGCCCGATTTACTCTTCAGCGTTTCGCGTGACTTCTTGTTGCTATCGGTGTGGTACACACTGTCCTTCGATTTCTTGCTCGAGCCACTGCTCTTCGAAAGCTTCGATTCGTAGTAATCGCTACGCGACTCCGGGCTGGATATTCGCGACGAGCCTCCCATCGCCATCTTGATTTTCTTGTAAAAGTTTCCGTCCGACTTGACGCACAGCTTTTCGCGCGGAAGATCTCTCGGGTCTTCCATCAAAAACATATCGTCCAGATCGTCAATGTCCGGGGCGCTCTTACTCTTTGTCTCCAGACTGGAGCAATACCTCGACAGGCGGGACACGTGATGCGAATGATGGCCCGACTGTTGCTGATCCGGAATGCTCTCATCGTCCGTCGGAATGTAGTTGCCCGAATCGAGCGAGCAGGATCGCGTGTGTGCCTCCGAATCTGCCTTGAACTTGTAGTACAGCTCGTCGTCCGACTTTTCCAACAGCTCGTAGCTGTCGTGCGAAATATCGTCCTGCGATCCGTACTCGTAGTTGGAGTAGAAGTTCTGATTGGTGTGCTTGCGATAGCTCGTATGATCGATGGTGTTGTACGTGGTGCCAGGATAGCTGGACGAGTACACCTTGCCTTCGTTTGCCAAACAGTCCTGGCTCACCTCCACCGAGTAGTTGGACTTTTGCACGTACATCGAGTGGCGCGAGTCGTCGTAGCGCGTCACCGGACTGTCGATCCGGTCGGAGGTCAGGAATTCACGCTCCATCAGCGAAAAGTCGGCCCGGCCCGTTGAATCGTAGCCGTAATCGCACAGCTCCTTGCACGAGCTACTTCGCAACCAGGCTTCCTTCGACGCGTCTCTATCTGCGCCCCGCTGACGCTGGTAATTCATGTACTCTTCCTCGTCGAAATCCTCCTCATAGTTCTTGTACTGTACCGTCGAGTAGATGTTCGCATTCGACAGCTCGTACTCCAGCCTTTCCGACGACGTTTTCTTGCTGTTCATCGGATCATCCGGTCCACCGTCTCCAGCAGCACCACCACCCTTCAACAGCGAGGAATAGTGCAGATAATCATTGGTCACCTTGGACGAGCTGGGCAGATTGTTCAACGAGTGATGTCCCATGAAATTGTGCTCCCCAGAGCTCCCTCCTGTCCTACCTCCGCTACTCGGACCCCCCTCCCCACCACTGTAGTTCGAGTCGATGGACTCGATCTTCGAGAGTTGCGAATTGCGCGGCAGCGAATGTGAAGTTCGGGGATGAATCGGCGGAGGATTCGAACAGGAGTACCGATCATCATCGTCCGTTAGCCCGTTCTTGTGCGTGATCGTCGTGGCCAACGACTGGGAGTTTGGTGAGTGCGAATAATGCTGCTGACTGTGGCTGAAGTAGTCCGACGTGTCGGAATACCGATTATTGCCGCAGTATTCATCGAAATGAGCTGAACGATTGTACATCTCGCCCGCGCTGGCCGAGTTTAGCGTCCCTCCACTCGAATCGTTTAGCTTGCTTACGTTCGTACTTATATTAGTATGGCTATTGTAGTTTCTAATGCTATCGTCTATGAACTCATCGCTAAAGTGTTTACCGGGGTAATGTGTATTCGTTTTAAGAGTGGCAACTTGTACAGTTACTTGTTGTTGTTGTTGCTGCTGTTGTTGCAGCTGTTGTTGCAGCTGCTTGTTCAGCTTACTTTTCCTATCCACTGTCGCGTACAGTTCGTCACTAGGGACGGGCTTCGGAGCATCGGATGCAGCGCCGGATGTCATCGCTTTAATCTGCGTAGCAGTCGCATACCGGATATCGATTTCATCGTCATCGTCGTCGTCGTCCTCCAGGTAGGGGCGGCGGATCGCGTTCTCGTCCTCCACCTCATCCATGATCTCGTCATCGTCTTCCACCTCCTCGGCGGCCTCTTCATCGGCCGCCGCGTTGGTGCGAGCTTCTGACGCCGATCCGCCGCCGCCACCACCACCACTGCCCCCGGAGGTGGTCGATTTTCGATGACGATACAGATCGTTGATATCCGAGTAGATGACATTATCCGGCGCCTCGTCCGACAGGTCCGTCCCGGTGCTCACTGACTTAGACATCGAATAGGTACTCGTATTGCTATAACGGGCTAGTGTGGCACTGGGGTATTGAGAGCTGCTGGCTCCCACCATTGAGGGTGCCATTCCCGACCCCGAGGCCGCCACCCCCGGCAGCAGCGCTGAAGAGCGCCTGGTGCGAGTGTCCAGCGGCAATAAAACACTCTCCCGGCTGGTGGAGGAGACCGTTGTCTCCCCCATAGAACTGCTGCGATCCCCCGGTTGGCCCAGCGGCCCGGCTGAGGCCCGACGCTGCTGCTGCTGCTGTGGCTGCTGCAGCAGCTGCTGTGGCTGCGTGGTAAATCTGTGGCTGCGATGAGTGTATTTGGGGGACATAGTGGCATAGAGGCGGTGGTTCAGACCTAGGATATAACACAGGCGAGTTGGGAAGGCGGTTACGATCGTGTTACGTTTCTTGTACAATTCAGGTATAACAGTACCAACCGAAACGTGATCATAAAGATGAAACCCATACAACAAAACAACACAAAATATTTGCACTCATAAACAACAACAACAGAAAAAGAAGTCCAACTAAACATAACTCGCCACTTCGTACAGTTGAAAACGAAACATGATCATTGAAAATAAATAAAACACTTCCAATCGGCTTACAAATGCTGCAAAAACTGTTACAAAAATATCCCCAACATATGGAATCGAACAAGAAAGTTCAAGTTCAACACAAACAAAAGCAAACTAAACGTAACGTAATATGGATACGCGCCAGCAGCATCGAGCAGCGTGCCGGTATGCTTTATCATTCCACTTACCGGAACTGTGACCGTCTTGACGTGCACGAGCCCGATCGGCTTCGCGCGCATGGCTGCTGCTGTTGCTGTTGTGGTACGGCGAACTCCAGGTGCCCCCCGGGGACGCAGATTGGCTCGAGTCCTGCAGCGGCGTGTGGCCCGAGCCCTCCATTCCCATTTGCTGGGTATAGCTCTTCATCGGATAGGTCTCCACCTGGGCTTCCGTGAGCTGAGAACGACTGTGGCCGGTAGGACTGCTGGGTAGGCGATCCACCTCCATATCCGCTTGTCTCCTCGTCTGAGAAGGCGTCCTCAATACGTTGCTCTGACTGCGACGTTCCCATTCCGCTGCAAGTTGAAAACCGAACCCGTCAGAAGCAAAATCAAAATCAAAACGCGGCGACCAACATCAGTAGCATGATCGAAAAACAGCCGTGCAAAACAACGAGCGAACCCGTACACTCTCTGTTTTTTAGGTGCAATTGTTGAAGGAGATCTTTGTTCTTTGGTCCATGAAATGTTCTTGTTTTCTATTTCAAGGACTAAAGGCAGCGGTCATGGGTGACATTCGCATTTAAGAAATGTATTAATGATTTATGGACGCTCCACGGATAGGACTCAACTTGGATCAGATGTGTAACACCCATGGAACACTGCATTTAGTCCTAAATTTGTTTCATAGTGCCTGAAAACACACTCAAATCTCATTCTGTACACAACAATTATTTGGTGAATTCACACGAAACGAAAGACATTTTGATTGTAACAACAAACACATCAATTAACTCAACAAACGTAACAATCATGAAAAGTACGAGTAGCATCCTAGCTCTAGGCACTCAACGAATGATGTAACATATATATAAATTTGCAAAACTCTGTACTCGTAATTGTATGTGTACTTCTGTATGTAAGGTGCACGCGCGCGTGTACCCCGTCCGTGTCAGTGTGAGTATTTGTGTGTGTGTGTGTGTGTGTGTGTGATGGTGTGTAGAAGAACAA
>NW_024428309.1:25000-32616 GCF_017562075.2 Anopheles merus | reverse complement strand
CTCCCGTCGCGCGGACACCATTCTTGGACAGAAGTCCTAGTACGTAGAGTACTTTCCCTAGGTATGTGCCCGTTCGGGACTATCGTTTGCGTGCATACGGACACGCTTGGGTATGTTTACCATACAAGGTTTACTAGGGAAACCTGCTTGCTCGACCATTGCCCTCCGTCGCGGACACCATTTGGACAGAAGTCCTAGTACGTAGAGTACTTCCCTAGGTATGTGCCCGTTCGTGACTATCGTTGCGTGATACGGATACGACACGCTTGGGTATGTTACCTACAAGGTTTACTAGGGAAACCTGCTTGCTCGACCATTGCCCTCCCGTCGCGGACACCATTCTTGACAGAAGTCCTAGTACGTAGAGTACTTTCCCTAGGTATGTGCCCGTTCGTGACTATCGTTGCGTGCATACGGACACGCTTGGGTATGTTTACCATACAAGGTTTACTAGGGAAACCTGCTTGCTCGACCATTGCCCTCCCGTCGCGGACACCATTCTTGGACAGAAGTCCTAGTACGTAGAGTACTTTCCCTAGGTATGTGCCCGTTCGTGACTATCGTTGCGTGCATACGGACACGCTTGGGTATGTTTACCATACAAGGTTTACTAGGGAAACCTGCTTGCTCGACCATTGCCCTCCCGTCGCGGACACCATTCTTGGACAGAAGTCCTAGTACGTAGAGTACTTTCCCTAGGTATGTGCCCGTTCGTGACTATCGTTGCGTGCATACGGACACGCTTGGGTATGTTTACCATACAAGGTTTACTAGGGAAACCTGCTTGCTCGACCATTGCCCTCCCGTCGCGGACACCATTCTTGGACAGAAGTCCTAGTACGTAGAGTACTTTCCCTAGGTATGTGCCCGTTCGTGACTATCGTTGCGTGCATACGGACACGCTTGGGTATGTTTACCATACAAGGTTTACTAGGGAAACCTGCTTGCTCGACCATTGCCCTCCCGTCGCGGACACCATTCTTGGACAGAAGTCCTAGTACGTAGAGTACTTTCCTAGGTATGTGCCCGTTCGTGACTATCGTTGCGTGCATACGGACACGCTTGGGTATGTTTACCATACAAGGTTTACTAGGGAAACCTGCTTGCTCGACCATTGCCCTCCCGTCGCGGACACCATTCTGGACAGAAGTCCTAGTACGTAGAGTACTTTCCCTAGGTATGTGCCCGTTCGTGACTATCGTTGCGTGCATACGGACACGCTTGGGTATGTTTACCATACAAGGTTTACTAGGGAAACCTGCTTGCTCGACCATTGCCCTCCCGTCGCGGACACCATTCTTGGACAGAAGTCCTAGTACGTAGAGTACTTTCCTAGGTATGTGCCCGTTCGTGACTATCGTTGCGTGCATACGGACACGCTTGGGTATGTTTACCATACAAGGTTTACTAGGGAAACCTGCTTGCTCGACCATTGCCCTCCCGTCGCGGACACCATTCTTGGACAGAAGTCCTAGTACGTAGAGTACTTTCCCTAGGTATGTGCCCGTTCGTGACTATCGTTGCGTGCATACGGACACGCTTGGGTATGTTTACCATACAAGGTTTACTAGGGAAACCTGCTTGCTCGACCATTGCCCTCCCGTCGCGGACACCATTCTTGGACAGAAGTCCTAGTACGTAGAGTACTTTCCCTAGGTATGTGCCCGTTCGTGACTATCGTTGCGTGCATACGGACACGCTTGGGTATGTTTACCATACAAGGTTTACTAGGGAAACCTGCTTGCTCGACCATTGCCCTCCCGTCGCGGACACCATTCTTGGACAGAAGTCCTAGTACGTAGAGTACTTTCCCTAGGTATGTGCCCGTTCGTGACTATCGTTGCGTGCATACGGACACGCTTGGGTATGTTTACCATACAAGGTTTACTAGGGAAACCTGCTTGCTCGACCATTGCCCTCCCGTCGCGGACACCATTCTTGGACAGAAGTCCTAGTACGTAGAGTACTTTCCCTAGGTATGTGCCCGTTCGTGACTATCGTTGCGTGCATACGGACACGCTTGGGTATGTTTACCATACAAGGTTTACTAGGGAAACCTGCTTGCTCGACCATTGCCCTCCCGTCGCGGACACCATTCTTGGACAGAAGTCCTAGTACGTAGAGTACTTTCCCTAGGTATGTGCCCGTTCGTGACTATCGTTGCGTGCATACGGACACGCTTGGGTATGTTTACCATACAAGGTTTACTAGGGAAACCTGCTTGCTCGACCATTGCCCTCCCGTCGCGGACACCATTCTTGGACAGAAGTCCTAGTACGTAGAGTACTTTCCCTAGGTATGTGCCCGTTCGTGACTATCGTTGCGTGCATACGGACACGCTTGGGTATGTTTACCATACAAGGTTTACTAGGGAAACCTGCTTGCTCGACCATTGCCCTCCCGTCGCGGACACCATTCTTGGACAGAAGTCCTAGTACGTAGAGTACTTTCCCTAGGTATGTGCCCGTTCGTGACTATCGTTGCGTGCATACGGACACGCTTGGGTATGTTTACCATACAAGGTTTACTAGGGAAACCTGCTTGCTCGACCATTGCCCTCCCGTCGCGGACACCATTCTTGGACAGAAGTCCTAGTACGTAGAGTACTTTCCCTAGGTATGTGCCCGTTCGTGACTATCGTTGCGTGCATACGGACACGCTTGGGTATGTTTACCATACAAGGTTTACTAGGGAAACCAGGAAGGAATTCTAGGCACACGTTTTGTTCCATCCACAGTAACTTTCGTTCTCTTAAGGTAGCTATTTACTTGTTTGCCATGATAAGAAACCTGCTTCCACCGTCGCGGACACCATTCTTGGACAGAAGTCCTAGTACGTAGAGTACTTTCCCTAGGTATGTGCCCGTTCGTGACTATCGTTGCGTGCATACGGACACGCTTGGGTATGTTTACCATACAAGGTTACTAGGGAAACCTGCTTGCTCGACCATTGCCCTCCCGTCGCGGACACCATTCTTGGACAGAAGTCCTAGTACGTAGAGTACTTTCCCTAGGTATGTGCCCGTTCGTGACTATCGTTGCGTGCATACGGACACGCTTGGGTATGTTTACCATACAAGGTTTACTAGGGAAACCTGCTTGCTCGACCATTGCCCTCCCGTCGCGGACACCATTCTTGGACAGAAGTCCTAGTACGTAGAGTACTTTCCCTAGGTATGTGCCCGTTCGTGACTATCGTTGCGTGCATACGGACACGCTTGGGTATGTTTACCATACAAGGTTTACTAGGGAAACCTGCTTGCTCGACCATTGCCCTCCCGTCGCGGACACCATTCTTGGACAGAAGTCCTAGTACGTAGAGTACTTTCCCTAGGTATGTGCCCGTTCGTGACTATCGTTGCGTGCATACGGACACGCTTGGGTATGTTTACCATACAAGGTTTACTAGGGAAACCTGCTTGCTCGACCATTGCCCTCCCGTCGCGGACACCATTCTTGGACAGAAGTCCTAGTACGTAGAGTACTTTCCCTAGGTATGTGCCCGTTCGTGACTATCGTTGCGTGCATACGGACACGCTTGGGTATGTTTACCATACAAGGTTTACTAGGGAAACCTGCTTGCTCGACCATTGCCCTCCCGTCGCGGACACCATTCTTGGACAGAAGTCCTAGTACGTAGAGTACTTTCCCTAGGTATGTGCCCGTTCGTGACTATCGTTGCGTGCATACGGACACGCTTGGGTATGTTTACCATACAAGGTTTACTAGGGAAACCTGCTTGCTCGACCATTGCCCTCCCGTCGCGGACACCATTCTTGGACAGAAGTCCTAGTACGTAGAGTACTTTCCCTAGGTATGTGCCCGTTCGTGACTATCGTTGCGTGCATACGGACACGCTTGGGTATGTTTACCATACAAGGTTTACTAGGGAAACCTGGAAGGAATTCTAGGCACACGTTTTGGTCCATCCACAGTACTTTCGTTTCTTAAGGTAGCTATTTAACTTGTTTTACCATGATAGAAACCTGCTCCCCGACCGTCGCGGACACCATTCTTGGACAGAAGTCCTAGTACGTAGAGTACTTTCCCTAGGTATGTGCCCGTTCGTGACTATCGTTGCGTGCATACGGACACGCTTGGGTATGTTTACCATACAAGGTTTACTAGGGAAACCTGCTTGCTCGACCATTGCCCTCCCGTCGCGGACACCATTCTTGGACAGAAGTCCTAGTACGTAGAGTACTTTCCCTAGGTATGTGCCCGTTCGTGACTATCGTTGCGTGCATACGGACACGCTTGGGTATGTTTACCATACAAGGTTTACTAGGGAAACCAGGAAGGAATTCTAGGCACACGTTTTGTTCCATCCACAGTAACTTTCGTTCTCTTAAGGTAGCTATTTAACTTGTTTGCCATGATAAGTAACCTGCTTCCCCGACCGTCGCGGACACCATTCTTGGACAGAAGTCCTAGTACGTAGAGTACTTTCCCTAGGTATGTGCCCGTTCGTGACTATCGTTGCGTGCATACGGACACGCTTGGGTATGTTTACCATACAAGGTTTACTAGGGAAACCTGCTTGCTCGACCATTGCCCTCCCGTCGCGGACACCATTCTTGGACAGAAGTCCTAGTACGTAGAGTACTTTCCCTAGGTATGTGCCCGTTCGTGACTATCGTTGCGTGCATACGGACACGCTTGGGTATGTTTACCATACAAGGTTTACTAGGGAAACCTGCTTGCTCGACCATTGCCCTCCCGTCGCGGACACCATTCTTGGACAGAAGTCCTAGTACGTAGAGTACTTTCCCTAGGTATGTGCCCGTTCGTGACTATCGTTGCGTGCATACGGACACGCTTGGGTATGTTTACCATACAAGGTTTACTAGGGAAACCTGCTTGCTCGACCATTGCCCTCCCGTCGCGGACACCATTCTTGGACAGAAGTCCTAGTACGTAGAGTACTTTCCCTAGGTATGTGCCCGTTCGTGACTATCGTTGCGTGCATACGGACACGCTTGGGTATGTTTACCATACAAGGTTTACTAGGGAAACCTGCTTGCTCGACCATTGCCCTCCCGTCGCGGACACCATTCTTGGACAGAAGTCCTAGTACGTAGAGTACTTTCCCTAGGTATGTGCCCGTTCGTGACTATCGTTGCGTGCATACGGACACGCTTGGGTATGTTTACCATACAAGGTTTACTAGGGAAACCTGCTTGCTCGACCATTGCCCTCCCGTCGCGGACACCATTCTTGGACAGAAGTCCTAGTACGTAGAGTACTTTCCCTAGGTATGTGCCCGTTCGTGACTATCGTTGCGTGCATACGGACACGCTTGGGTATGTTTACCATACAAGGTTTACTAGGGAAACCAGGAAGGAATTCTAGGCACACGTTTTGTTCCATCCACAGTAACTTTCGTTCTCTTAAGGTAGCTATTTAACTTGTTTGCCATGATAAGTAACCTGCTTCCCCGACCGTCGCGGACACCATTCTTGGACAGAAGTCCTAGTACGTAGAGTACTTTCCCTAGGTATGTGCCCGTTCGTGACTATCGTTGCGTGCATACGGACACGCTTGGGTATGTTTACCATACAAGGTTTACTAGGGAAACCTGCTTGCTCGACCATTGCCCTCCCGTCGCGGACACCATTCTTGGACAGAAGTCCTAGTACGTAGAGTACTTTCCCTAGGTATGTGCCCGTTCGTGACTATCGTTGCGTGCATACGGACACGCTTGGGTATGTTTACCATACAAGGTTTACTAGGGAAACCTGCTTGCTCGACCATTGCCCTCCCGTCGCGGACACCATTCTTGGACAGAAGTCCTAGTACGTAGAGTACTTTCCCTAGGTATGTGCCCGTTCGTGACTATCGTTGCGTGCATACGGACACGCTTGGGTATGTTTACCATACAAGGTTTACTAGGGAAACCTGCTTGCTCGACCATTGCCCTCCCGTCGCGGACACCATTCTTGGACAGAAGTCCTAGTACGTAGAGTACTTTCCCTAGGTATGTGCCCGTTCGTGACTATCGTTGCGTGCATACGGACACGCTTGGGTATGTTTACCATACAAGGTTTACTAGGGAAACCTGCTTGCTCGACCATTGCCCTCCCGTCGCGGACACCATTCTTGGACAGAAGTCCTAGTACGTAGAGTACTTTCCCTAGGTATGTGCCCGTTCGTGACTATCGTTGCGTGCATACGGACACGCTTGGGTATGTTTACCATACAAGGTTTACTAGGGAAACCTGCTTGCTCGACCATTGCCCTCCCGTCGCGGACACCATTCTTGGACAGAAGTCCTAGTACGTAGAGTACTTTCCCTAGGTATGTGCCCGTTCGTGACTATCGTTGCGTGCATACGGACACGCTTGGGTATGTTTACCATACAAGGTTTACTAGGGAAACCTGCTTGCTCGACCATTGCCCTCCCGTCGCGGACACCATTCTTGGACAGAAGTCCTAGTACGTAGAGTACTTTCCCTAGGTATGTGCCCGTTCGTGACTATCGTTGCGTGCATACGGACACGCTTGGGTATGTTTACCATACAAGGTTTACTAGGGAAACCTGCTTGCTCGACCATTGCCCTCCCGTCGCGGACACCATTCTTGGACAGAAGTCCTAGTACGTAGAGTACTTTCCCTAGGTATGTGCCCGTTCGTGACTATCGTTGCGTGCATACGGACACGCTTGGGTATGTTTACCATACAAGGTTTACTAGGGAAACCTGCTTGCTCGACCATTGCCCTCCCGTCGCGGACACCATTCTTGGACAGAAGTCCTAGTACGTAGAGTACTTTCCCTAGGTATGTGCCCGTTCGTGACTATCGTTGCGTGCATACGGACACGCTTGGGTATGTTTACCATACAAGGTTTACTAGGGAAACCTGCTTGCTCGACCATTGCCCTCCCGTCGCGGACACCATTCTTGGACAGAAGTCCTAGTACGTAGCGTTCTTTATTGTACTTGATCAGTTTGTATTGCCTTCGCTTTGTTCCATCGACACTTGCTACTGCTCACTAAGGGGTTTTTGTTTGTGATGTGTACGATAAGCCACCGTCTATCCTATCCGGCACTTTATCAACACTTTTCACCCAAGTCATAGGAACGTAGTGTACTTTCCCTGATCGGTACACAATTTTGGTGCACGGCTATCCTGACCGGCAACTTGTACCAACATGGACATCCATGAACGCGTACGCTCGGGCTGCGCCCTCCGTGTTGTACTTTCCCTGATCGGTACACAATTTTGGTGCACGGCTATCCTGACCGGCAACTTGTACCAACATGGACATCCATGAACGCGTACGCTCGGGCTGCGCCCTCCGTGTTGTACTTTCCCTGATCGGTACACAATTTTGGTGCACGGCTATCCTGACCGGCACTAAATCGTCAGTTTTCGTCCATAACCTAGGAACGTCGTGTAGGTTTCATCATTTTTATGTTTGATTCGGTTTAATATGATTGAAAAATACGCTAAGTCCCAGAAATCTGAACTCGAATACTTCCTCCATGTTGCGCCAAAAGCTACTGACCAACGCCTAGCTTGAGACCCATTTATAGTTTAATTTCCATTAATAGTTTTGAAAAATACGCTAAGTCCCAGAAATCTGAACTCGAATACTTCCTCCATGTTGCGCCAAAA
>NW_024428309.1:15000-17500 GCF_017562075.2 Anopheles merus | reverse complement strand
TCTCTGGGAGGAAGAACCTTAAGGAACTTCCCGCACACATCAAGACTTATAGGTGAGAACGGCCAATCACCTATTTCTCTTAGTAAAACTCACAACTCATTCCTTGGGTTTGGAAGTGTCCATGTCGGTGCCGAGTACAAGTTACCGCGTTCAAAGTTTGGTAAGCAGCGCACTCGACCTCCAACATAACACTTCACGTCTTGATATGCTCTCTACAAAAGCGTGTGCCTATGTAGGTACAAATTAATGTACGTCCCAGATAGTGACGATCTCTGGGAGGAAGAACCTTAAGGAACTCCCCGCACATATCAAGAATTATAGGTAACGCTGCCAATTACCTGTTGCTCTTAGTAAAACTCACAACTCATTCCTTGGGTTTGGAAGTGTCCATGTCGGTGCCGAGTACAAGTTACCGCGTTCAAAGTTTGGTAAGCAGCGCACTCAACCTCCAACATAACCCTTCACGTCTTGATATGCTCTCTACAAAAGCGTGTGCCTATGTAGGTACAAATTAATGTACGTCCCAGATAGTGACGATCTCTGGGAGGAAGAACCTTAAGGAACTCCCCGCACATATCAAGAATTATAGGTAACGCTGCCAATTACCTGTTGCTCTTAGTAAAACTCACAACTCATTCCTTGGGTTTGGAAGTGTCCATGTCGGTGCCGAGTACAAGTTACCGCGTTCAAAGTTTGGTAAGCAGCGCACTCAACCTCCAACATAACCCTTCACGTCTTGATATGCTCTCTACAAAAGCGTGCGCTAATGCAGGTACAAATTAATGTACGTCCCAGATAGTGACGATCTCTGGGAGGAAGAACCTTAAGGAACTCCCCGCACATATCAAGACAAATAGTTAAGAACGGCCAATCACCTGTCTCTCTGCGAGACGTGTATAAAACACTGAATATAACTCACAACTTAACCCGTAAGTAGGGAAGTGTCCATGTCGGTGCCGAGTACAAGTTACCGCGTTCAAAGTTTGGTAAGCAGCGCACTCGACCTCCAACATAACCCTTCACGTCTTGATATGCTCTCTACAAAAGCGTGCGCTAATGCAGGTACAAATTAATGTACGTCCCAGATAGTGACGATCTCTGGGAGGAAGAACCTTAAGGAACTCCCCGCACATATCAAGAATTATAGGTAACGCTGCCAATTACCTGTTTCTCTTAGTAAAACTCACAACTCATTCCTTGGGTTTGGAAGTGTCCATGTCGGTGCCGAGTACAAGTTACCGCGTTCAAAGTTTGGTAAGCAGCGCACTCGACCTCCAACATAACCCTTCACGTCTTGATATGCTCTCTACAAAAGCGTGCGCTAATGCAGGTACAAATTAATGTACGTCCCAGATAGTGACGATCTCTGGGAGGAAGAACCTTAAGGAACTCCCCGCACATATCAAGAATTATAGGTAACGCTGCCAATTACCTGTTTCTCTTAGTAAAACTCACAACTCATTCCTTGGGTTTGGAAGTGTCCATGTCGGTGCCGAGTACAAGTTACCGCGTTCAAAGTTTGGTAAGCAGCGCACTCGACCTCCAACATAACCCTTCACGTCTTGATATGCTCTCTACAAAAGCGTGCGCTAATGCAGGTACAAATTAATGTACGTCCCAGATAGTGACGATCTCTGGGAGGAAGAACCTTAAGGAACTCCCCGCACATATCAAGAATTATAGGTAACGCTGCCAATTACCTGTTTCTCTTAGTAAAACTCACAACTCATTCCTTGGGTTTGGAAGTGTCCATGTCGGTGCCGAGTACAAGTTACCGCGTTCAAAGTTTGGTAAGCAGCGCACTCGACCTCCAACATAACCCTTCACGTCTTGATATGCTCTCTACAAAAGCGTGCGCTAATGCAGGTACAAATTAATGTACGTCCCAGATAGTGACGATCTCTGGGAGGAAGAACCTTAAGGAACTCCCCGCACATATCAAGACTTATAGGTGAGAACGGCCAATCACCTGTTTCTCTTAGTAAAACTCACAACTCATTCCTTGGGTTTGGAAGTGTCCATGTCGGTGCCGAGTACAAGTTACCGCGTTCAAAGTTTGGTAAGCAGCGCACTCGACCTCCAACATAACCCTTCACGTCTTGATATGCTCTCTACAAAAGCGTGCGCTAATGCAGGTACAAATTAATGTACGTCCCAGATAGTGACGATCTCTGGGAGGAAGAACCTTAAGGAACTCCCCGCACATATCAAGAATTATAGGTAACGCTGCCAATTACCTGTTTCTCTTAGTAAAACTCACAACTCATTCCTTGGGTTTGGAAGTGTCCATGTCGGTGCCGAGTACAAGTTACCGCGTTCAAAGTTTGGTAAGCAGCGCACTCGACCTCCAACATAACCCTTCACGTCTTGATATGCTCTCTACAAAAGCGTGCGCTAATGCAGGTACAAATTAATGTACGTCCCAGATAGTGACGATCTCTGGGAGGAAGAACCTTAAGGAACTCCCCGCACATATCAAGACAAATAGTTAAGAACGGCC
>NW_024428309.1:0-10000 GCF_017562075.2 Anopheles merus | reverse complement strand
GCTTACTCTGTGACGGGAGACTTGCTAGCGGCTTCTCTGCACTACTGGGCTACCACCTTGTGACGGGAGACATTGCTAGCGGTCACTCTGCACTAGTGGTAGAACACCACCGTGATACGGGAGACATTGCTAACGGTCACTCTGCACAGGTGCCAATACCACCTTGTGACGGGAAACATTGCTAGAAACCGATCGGCATCTCTGCGCGATTACTTGAACACACCCCCAACTTAGTCAACTGTTAAACTTTTTCGTAATCACGGCGGGACACATTGCTCGAGCTCTAACGGACCTCTGCACGCATGAAACATGGTGGCGGGAATCATTGCTAGAACCGAACGGCGCCTCTGCGCGATGTACAAGCTCAACAGGAACCTCGTATCGGCTGCCGAGCCGGAGCTCGAACAACTTGGACTATCACCTCTAATTATATCAACTCACACCTCCCCCGAGGGTTCCGCAGAATTGCTTCTGGGTCCCCTTATCGTTAATTGCGATTCGTGTTTGCATTACACTACATTGAGCTATTCCAACTTGTTTATCCGCATGGCGAACATTTGCTGCATAGAACATTTAAGTTCCACTTTGCTCTCCCCTACGTGGGTCTGAGCTTCGCTCTCAGGGAAAGTTATGCCACATTTGGTAAGAGAAACCCGGTTTCATCACGCTATTTTACCTGCACCATGACCCCAGACACATTTGTTCAATGGATTAGATCCAAGGAACGCCGACAAACCATGCACCACTACCCTTAATAGCTCATCGAGCTTAGCGTGAATCCTTCGAGTTTCCCTAAAAAGTTCGATTGGTCTTGCAGTGTTTAAAGACAACGAAGCTTAGTTTCAAGCATGCATTTAATATACGCTTACGAAAACCTCTTAAACTGTTACGACTTTTATGCTTGAAACCATCACGACGAAGTCTTAGGGTCCGTAGACCCGTGATGTACCGCTCCAGGGAGCTTTTTGAAAGGTTGGGTAGGTCCTTTCAGGGTCCGTAGACCCTCTACGCTGCCAGTTCTCAGCGTAAGAGTACAGCAAACTAGCCAGCTACTGTCTCTTCATGGGTCCGAAGACCCAAAAATATATTTGCTACTGACCACCTTAAGCGATGCTGGGGTGTCTGTAATTTTCGAGATTTTGTCCCCGGGACACCTAGTCCGGGGCATAAGCCGTGTACTACAAGGCCTAATTTACTCTAATATACGCATATCAACTCGAAATCATAGGTTAAGATCATCGGCAGACACCACCAGACACCACTTTTGCTTCATAAGTTCGGACTATGGTCATACGACGAACTAAATCGGGGAGGGGACGTATGACCCAAATGGGGGCCGAAATGACCCACCGACACCTCAAACCATGCTCCTACGACAAAATAGAGGTAAAAACTACGATTTGGTGAAATTTTCATTTTTGACCTCGGAGCAAGGTACCCTCCCTATAGTAGGCAATGAACAAATGATCATGTTCCCAGGAGGGCAAAAGTTGGGAACTCGAGAGGAAAGCGCTAATGGCGCGCCTTACCTAGGGGCCCGTAGAGTAAAAAGGGTACCCCCAAAAAAGTTGTTGTTTGACGTTCTGGTTTCACTTTTCATCATCTAAAATGCGTTTTCTACACGTTTTCAGTGATTTTGGCGAAAAAAAATTTTTTGACTACTCGAGCTCTCCGGCCCGTTCGGTGACCATTTTTTGACAAAAGCTAGGGAGCTGCCCCTAGGTTTGGGGTGTCACAAAATTTTGAAAAGTGGTCAAAAAACCACTATCCAGAATCGGATGTAGAATCATTAGACGAACTTAAAATTGTTCTACGACCCATGTCTGCGACGTTTAGTTTTCGAGTTATGGCCCGCCGTAGGTCTGACGGAGAACTTTGGCTAAGCGCACTTTGATGTTTGTATGAAAAAGTACCCTACCTAGGGACGCGTAGAGCAAATTGGTACCCCCGGGCATGTTGTCGGTTGACTTTCTGGTTGCACTTTTCATCATCTAGGGTGTGTTTCTGACACGTTTTGAGGGTTTTTAGCGAAAAAAATTTTTTTGACTACTCGAGCTCTCCGGCCCGTTCGGTGCACTTTTTTGCAAAAAGCTAGGGAGCTGTCCCTAGGTTCGGGGTGTCACAAAATGATGAAAAGTGGTCAAAAAACCACTATCCAGAATCGGATAGAGAATGATTAGACGAGCTTAAAATTGTTCTACGACCCATGTCTGCGACGTTTAGTATTCGAGTTATGGCCCGCCGTAGGTCTGACCGAGCAATTTTTGTTCCGCGCACTTTGTGCACCGTGCACATTGATGTTTGTATGAAAAAGTACCCTACCTAGGGACGCGTAGAGCAAATTGGTACCCCCGGGCATGTTGTCGGTTGACTTTCTGGTTGCACTTTTCATCATCTAGGGTGTGTTTCTGACACGTTTTGAGGGTTTTTAGCGAAAAAAATTTTTTTGACTACTCGAGCTCTCCGGCCCGTTCGGTGCACTTTTTTGCAAAAAGCTAGGGAGCTGTCCCTAGGTTCGGGGTGTCACAAAATGATGAAAAGTGGTCAAAAAACCACTATCCAGAATCGGATAGAGAACGATTAGACGAGCTTAAAATTGTTCTACGACCCATGTCTGCGACGTTTAGTATTCGAGTTATGGCCCGCCGTAGGTCTGACCGAGCAATTTTTGTTCCGCGCACTTTGTGCACCGTGCACATTGATGTTTGTATGAAAAAGTACCCTACCTAGGGACGCGTAGAGCAAATTGGTACCCCCGGGCATGTTGTCGGTTGACTTTCTGGTTGCACTTTTCATCATCTAGGGTGTGTTTCTGACACGTTTTGAGGGTTTTTAGCGAAAAAAATTTTTTTGACTACTCGAGCTCTCCGGCCCGTTCGGTGCACTTTTTTGCAAAAAGCTAGGGAGCTGTCCCTAGGTTCGGGGTGTCACAAAATGATGAAAAGTGGTCAAAAAACCACTATCCAGAATCGGATAGAGAATGATTAGACGAGCTTACAATTGTTCTACGACCCATGTCTGCGACGTTTAGTATTCGAGTTATGGCCCGCCGTAGGTCTGACCGAGCAATTTTTGTTCCGCGCACTTTGTGCACCGTGCACATTGATGTTTGTATGAAAAAGTACCCTACCTAGGGACGCGTAGAGCAAATTGGTACCCCCGGGCATGTTGTCGGTTGACTTTCTGGTTGCACTTTTCATCATCTAGGGTGTGTTTCTGACACGTTTTGAGGGTTTTTAGCGAAAAAAATTTTTTTGACTACTCGAGCTCTCCGGCCCGTTCGGTGCACTTTTTTGCAAAAAGCTAGGGAGCTGTCCCTAGGTTCGGGGTGTCACGAAATGATGAAAAGTGGTCAAAAAACCACTATCCAGAATCGGATAGAGAATGATTAGACGAGCTTAAAATTGTTCTACGACCCATGTCTGCGACGTTTAGTATTCGAGTTATGGCCCGCCGTAGGTCTGACCGAGCAATTTTGTACTGAAATGTATGGCGGATATATTATTACTCAAACAACATTGCCTTGTATCGTGTCCTACTTGGTCGGCACGGTAAGTATCGACTATAACAAGATTAAATGGATTGAGTGATAACATTTTAAGCCCATTTCCTAAGCCGTGCACCAAAATTGTGTACCGATCAGGGAAAGTACACTACGTACGCGTTCATGGATGTCCATGTTGGTACAAGTTGCCGGTCAGGATAGCCGTGCACCAAAATTGTGTACCGATCAGGGAAAGTACAACACGGAGGGCGCAGCCCGAGCGTACGCGTTCATGGATGTCCATGTTGGTACACATGCACCAAAATTGTGTACCGATCAGGGAAAGTACACTACGTACGCGTTCATGGATGTCCATGTTGGTACAAGTTGCCGGTCAGGATAGCCGTGCACCAAAATTGTGTACCGATCAGGGAAAGTACAACACGGAGGGCGCAGCCCGAGCGTACGCGTTCATGGATGTCCATGTTGGTACACATGCACCAAAATTGTGTACCGATCAGGGAAAGTACACTACGTACGCGTTCATGGATGTCCATGTTGGTACAAGTTGCCGGTCAGGATAGCCGTGCACCAAAATTGTGTACCGATCAGGGAAAGTACAACACGGAGGGCGCAGCCCGAGCGTACGCGTTCATGGATGTCCATGTTGGTACACATGCACCAAAATTGTGTACCGATCAGGGAAAGTACACTACGTACGCGTTCATGGATGTCCATGTTGGTACAAGTTGCCGGTCAGGATAGCCGTGCACCAAAATTGTGTACCGATCAGGGAAAGTACAACACGGAGGGCGCAGCCCGAGCGTACGCGTTCATGGATGTCCATGTTGGTACACATGCACCAAAATTGTGTACCGATCAGGGAAAGTACACTACGTACGCGTTCATGGATGTCCATGTTGGTACAAGTTGCCGGTCAGGATAGCCGTGCACCAAAATTGTGTACCGATCAGGGAAAGTACAACACGGAGGGCGCAGCCCGAGCGTACGCGTTCATGGATGTCCATGTTGGTACACATGCACCAAAATTGTGTACCGATCAGGGAAAGTACACTACGTACGCGTTCATGGATGTCCATGTTGGTACAAGTTGCCGGTCAGGATAGCCGTGCACCAAAATTGTGTACCGATCAGGGAAAGTACAACACGGAGGGCGCAGCCCGAGCGTACGCGTTCATGGATGTCCATGTTGGTACAATCTACATGTACGTACCTAGTTTTTGTGTCAAAAGTTGCAATAAAGTGCTTGTATGCTTAAAATGCTTATCTCAACCGGTCACCTTTTGGCCTGCCCTTTTATAGACAGAAACCTAGAAAGATACGCCCGAGGCGGTAGCCCGAGGGCGAAACTCGCGATTTTTGTGTTTTCCATTCGCCCGGGACGACGAAATGAGCTCTGTGCACATCGTGCCGAAAACTGTCTTCTCCACCTTTGTTTTTGTCCGTCTGATCATAAAATCACCCTTATTTGTGTACCATTTGGAGTGCGCAGCCCAAACGTACGCGTTAATGTTAATGTTTGTATACACTACATGTATGTTCCTAGGATTTGGTAATTGAGTCAAACACACAATTCCCCGACCGTCGCGGACACCATTCTTGGACAGAAGTCCTAGTACGTAGAGTACTTTCCCTAGGTATGTGCCCGTTCGTGACTATCGTTGCGTGCATACGGACACGCTTGGGTATGTTTACCATACAAGGTTTACTAGGGAAACCTGCTTGCTCGACCATTGCCCTCCCGTCGCGGACACCATTCTTGGACAGAAGTCCTAGTACGTAGAGTACTTTCCCTAGGTATGTGCCCGTTCGTGACTATCGTTGCGTGCATACGGACACGCTTGGGTATGTTTACCATACAAGGTTTACTAGGGAAACCTGCTTGCTCGACCATTGCCCTCCCGTCGCGGACACCATTCTTGGACAGAAGTCCTAGTACGTAGAGTACTTTCCCTAGGTATGTGCCCGTTCGTGACTATCGTTGCGTGCATACGGACACGCTTGGGTATGTTTACCATACAAGGTTTACTAGGGAAACCAGGAAGGAATTCTAGGCACACGTTTTGTTCCATCCACAGTAACTTTCGTTCTCTTAAGGTAGCTATTTAACTTGTTTGCCATGATAAGTAACCTGCTTCCCCGACCGTCGCGGACACCATTCTTGGACAGAAGTCCTAGTACGTAGAGTACTTTCCCTAGGTATGTGCCCGTTCGTGACTATCGTTGCGTGCATACGGACACGCTTGGGTATGTTTACCATACAAGGTTTACTAGGGAAACCTGCTTGCTCGACCATTGCCCTCCCGTCGCGGACACCATTCTTGGACAGAAGTCCTAGTACGTAGAGTACTTTCCCTAGGTATGTGCCCGTTCGTGACTATCGTTGCGTGCATACGGACACGCTTGGGTATGTTTACCATACAAGGTTTACTAGGGAAACCTGCTTGCTCGACCATTGCCCTCCCGTCGCGGACACCATTCTTGGACAGAAGTCCTAGTACGTAGAGTACTTTCCCTAGGTATGTGCCCGTTCGTGACTATCGTTGCGTGCATACGGACACGCTTGGGTATGTTTACCATACAAGGTTTACTAGGGAAACCTGCTTGCTCGACCATTGCCCTCCCGTCGCGGACACCATTCTTGGACAGAAGTCCTAGTACGTAGAGTACTTTCCCTAGGTATGTGCCCGTTCGTGACTATCGTTGCGTGCATACGGACACGCTTGGGTATGTTTACCATACAAGGTTTACTAGGGAAACCTGCTTGCTCGACCATTGCCCTCCCGTCGCGGACACCATTCTTGGACAGAAGTCCTAGTACGTAGAGTACTTTCCCTAGGTATGTGCCCGTTCGTGACTATCGTTGCGTGCATACGGACACGCTTGGGTATGTTTACCATACAAGGTTTACTAGGGAAACCTGCTTGCTCGACCATTGCCCTCCCGTCGCGGACACCATTCTTGGACAGAAGTCCTAGTACGTAGAGTACTTTCCCTAGGTATGTGCCCGTTCGTGACTATCGTTGCGTGCATACGGACACGCTTGGGTATGTTTACCATACAAGGTTTACTAGGGAAACCAGGAAGGAATTCTAGGCACACGTTTTGTTCCATCCACAGTAACTTTCGTTCTCTTAAGGTAGCTATTTAACTTGTTTGCCATGATAAGTAACCTGCTTCCCCGACCGTCGCGGACACCATTCTTGGACAGAAGTCCTAGTACGTAGAGTACTTTCCCTAGGTATGTGCCCGTTCGTGACTATCGTTGCGTGCATACGGACACGCTTGGGTATGTTTACCATACAAGGTTTACTAGGGAAACCTGCTTGCTCGACCATTGCCCTCCCGTCGCGGACACCATTCTTGGACAGAAGTCCTAGTACGTAGAGTACTTTCCCTAGGTATGTGCCCGTTCGTGACTATCGTTGCGTGCATACGGACACGCTTGGGTATGTTTACCATACAAGGTTTACTAGGGAAACCAGGAAGGAATTCTAGGCACACGTTTTGTTCCATCCACAGTAACTTTCGTTCTCTTAAGGTAGCTATTTAACTTGTTTGCCATGATAAGTAACCTGCTTCCCCGACCGTCGCGGACACCATTCTTGGACAGAAGTCCTAGTACGTAGAGTACTTTCCCTAGGTATGTGCCCGTTCGTGACTATCGTTGCGTGCATACGGACACGCTTGGGTATGTTTACCATACAAGGTTTACTAGGGAAACCTGCTTGCTCGACCATTGCCCTCCCGTCGCGGACACCATTCTTGGACAGAAGTCCTAGTACGTAGAGTACTTTCCCTAGGTATGTGCCCGTTCGTGACTATCGTTGCGTGCATACGGACACGCTTGGGTATGTTTACCATACAAGGTTTACTAGGGAAACCTGCTTGCTCGACCATTGCCCTCCCGTCGCGGACACCATTCTTGGACAGAAGTCCTAGTACGTAGAGTACTTTCCCTAGGTATGTGCCCGTTCGTGACTATCGTTGCGTGCATACGGACACGCTTGGTATGTTTACCATACAAGGTTTACTAGGGAAACCTGCTTGCTCGACCATTGCCCTCCCGTCGCGGACACCATTCTTGGACAGAAGTCCTAGTACGTAGAGTACTTTCCCTAGGTATGTGCCCGTTCGTGACTATCGTTGCGTGCATACGGACACGCTTGGGTATGTTTACCATACAAGGTTTACTAGGGAAACCTGCTTGCTCGACCATTGCCCTCCCGTCGCGGACACCATTCTTGGACAGAAGTCCTAGTACGTAGAGTACTTTCCCTAGGTATGTGCCCGTTCGTGACTATCGTTGCGTGCATACGGACACGCTTGGGTATGTTTACCATACAAGGTTTACTAGGGAAACCTGCTTGCTCGACCATTGCCCTCCCGTCGCGGACACCATTCTTGGACAGAAGTCCTAGTACGTAGAGTACTTTCCCTAGGTATGTGCCCGTTCGTGACTATCGTTGCGTGCATACGGACACGCTTGGGTATGTTTACCATACAAGGTTTACTAGGGAAACCTGCTTGCTCGACCATTGCCCTCCCGTCGCGGACACCATTCTTGGACAGAAGTCCTAGTACGTAGAGTACTTTCCCTAGGTATGTGCCCGTTCGTGACTATCGTTGCGTGCATACGGACACGCTTGGGTATGTTTACCATACAAGGTTTACTAGGGAAACCTGCTTGCTCGACCATTGCCCTCCCGTCGCGGACACCATTCTTGGACAGAAGTCCTAGTACGTAGAGTACTTTCCCTAGGTATGTGCCCGTTCGTGACTATCGTTGCGTGCATACGGACACGCTTGGGTATGTTTACCATACAAGGTTTACTAGGGAAACCTGCTTGGAATTCTAGGCACACCGTTTTGTTCCATCCACAGTACTTTCGTTCTCTTAAGTAGCTATTCCCTTGTTTGCCCGTTGATGACTACACGTTGCGTGCATCCCCGACCGCGCGGACACCATTCTTACAGAAGTCCTAGTACGTAGAGTACTTTCCCTAGGTATGTGCCCGTTCGTGACTATCGTTGCTGCAAGGACACGCTTGGGTAGTTTACCATACAAGGTTTACTAGGGAAACCTGCTTGCTCGACCATTGCCCTCCCGTCGCGGACACCATTCTTGGACAGAAGTCCTAGTACGTAGAGTACTTTCCCTAGTATGTGCCCGTTCGTGACTATCGTTGCGTGCATACGGACACGCTTGGGTATGTTTACCATACAAGGTTTACTAGGGAAACCTGCTTGCTCGACCATTGCCCTCCCGTCGCGGACACCATTCTTGGACAGAAGTCCTAGTACGTAGAGTACTTTCCCTAGGTATGTGCCCGTTTCGTGACTATCGTTGCGTGCATACGGACACGCTTTGGTATGTTTACCATACAAGGTTTACTAGGGAAACCTGCTTGCTCGACCATTGCCCTCCCGTCGCGGACACCATTCTTGGACAGAAGTCCTAGTACGTAGAGTACTTTCCCTAGGTATGGGCCCGTTCGTGACTATCGTTGCGTGCATACGGACACGCTTGGGTATGTTTACCATACAAGGTTTACTAGGGAACCCTGCTTGCTCGACCATTGCCCTCCCGTCGCGGACACCATTCTTGGACAGAAGTCCTAGTACGTAGAGTACTTTCCCTAGGTATGTGCCCGTTCGTGACTATCGTTGCGTGCATACGGACACGCTTGGGTATGTTTACCATACAAGTTTACTAGGGAAACCTGCTTGCTCGACCATTGCCCTCCCGTCGCGGACACCATTCTTGGACAGAAGTCCTAGTACGTAGAGTCCTTTCCCTAGGTATGTGCCCGTTCGTGACTATCGTTGCGTGCATACGGACACGCTTGGGTATGTTTATACCATACAAGGTTTACTAGGGAAACCTGCTTGCTCGACCATTGCCCTCCCCCGTCGCGGACACCATTCTTGGACAGAAGTCCTAGTACGTAGAGTACTTTCCTAGGTATGTGCCCGTTCGTGACTATCGTTTGCGTGCATACGGACACGCTTGGGTATGTTTACCATACAAGGTTTACTAGGGAAACCTGCTTGCTCGACCATTGCCCTCCCGTCGCGGACAACCATTCTTGGACAGAAGTCCTAGTACGTAGAGTACTTCCCTAGGTATGTGCCCGTTCGTGACTATCGTTGCGTGCATACGGACACGCTTGGTATGTTTTACCATACAAGGTTTACTAGGGAACCTGCTTGCTCGACCATTGCCCCTCCGTCGCGGACACCATTCTTGGACAGAAGTCCTAGTACGTAGGTACTTTCCCTAGGTATGTGCCCGTTCGTGACTATCGTTGCGTGCATACGGACACGCTTGGGTATGTTTACCATACAAGGTTTACTAGGGAAACCTGCTTGCTCGACCATTGCCCTCCCGTCGCGGACACCATTCTTGGACAGAAGTCCTAGTACGTAGAGTACTTTATTGTATTGCCCGTTTGTAATCCTTCGCTTTGTTCCATCGACACTTGCTATGCTCAC
>NW_024428308.1:0-32635 GCF_017562075.2 Anopheles merus | reverse complement strand
CAAAAGAAGATAAACCACGTCCCAGCTGTTACGTTTGGCGCTTTAAAGCGTAATTTTACATATTTTAATAATCATGTTCACAGAGTTCGTCCCGTGTGTTTTTCGTTCGATCAACGCCTCCAACCGTTGTCCAATCTTCCCGCCACACTTTCACCGTTCAGCCACAACGGATCGCCCTAGCCAGCGTGAATTACGTGCACGGTCAACCGGGGGCAGCGTTTGCGATCGTTCCAAAATGCAAAGATGCTCCCCGGGTTTAGGAGAGATGGCGTTTGCTCGAACCGGCCAAATATTCGCACTAACGCCATCCGGCCTGGTTGCGCATCTGGTGCTGCACGCGCGTGAAGGAAGAAAGAAAACGGAATGTCAAAAGTCACAATGGGGCGGCTAGCCCCGAAACCAACATAATCCTACGTTATGGAAGCATCGCTTCGTGATGTATGAGTTTGGTAAACTTTTACATATGTGTTCATCTGTGCGTGTGGTTCTTCATTGAGATAGCATATTCGTGCAAATGAATTGTGTAAATAGCTTAATTTTGTTCGTCAATCGGGTCGCATATTACTATCGTATGCTATCGACAACCTGGCATAAACCCACGCGCCGGCCGGTCTCGAGGCGAAAGTTTTTTCCTAGTCCGGTAAGATTGCTAATGTCAGCGGGAATTAAGCACGTGCTGCTTGATCTTTTGGGGGTAACCTTTCCCTTTTGAGCAGCGCTGTAACCTCATATGGGCCCGCTCGGGTTGGTCATAAGTCATTTGTCACGATCGTAACCAATTCCAACCACCGGTCGCGCATTTTGATTGCCAGAAGTCATCGAAAGTTAAAAAAAAGTATCAAACAACGTTGCCTTGACTTGAAGTTGAGTAACTTTTTATTAATTGACAGATGTCTCTGACAAATAGAGACACATAGTATGTATTGTAATCAGCTTCACCAAGATGAACTTGCACACAAAAACATAATCAAATAACCCCACCGATCGAACGCGATAAGTTCTGATGTCCAAGTTGTTTAACAGGGATTTATATTTATTGCATTAAAATAGTCATAAAATCAAAAGAATTATCATATCATGTTTTGTTACAAAATTAGTGATGCTTATTTTTATCGCCTTTCCACGAATTTTCCTACGTAGGTTCCATCATAGCGACATCGTGTAGGTCACAGTGCCAGCGCCATCGCCTGACAGTCGACAACAATTCAAATTATCCTTATCTCACCCGGCTGTCGTCTGCGCGACTATTGTGCCAGCTAACATCATCTTCGTGATGCTGCCGTTAAATATCATGATCAAACTTTTCTTCGATCGATACGCCAGTCTTAATTGCGCTGGCTTGTGATCGTAAGCTTTGCGAAACAAGAGATACCTTTGCTCAGCGGAAGAAAATGCAGGGAAGATACGGCTTACTTGGTCGGAGCTCCCGGTTTATCCCCGTGGTACAATGGTACTGTGGGTGAAACTCGTGCATCGATTGGCACGACACCGGCAGCAGGAACCGCATGAACTTTGCTCCCTAAATTGCACGCTAACATGTCGTCGCGTGAATACGTGAATATGCGCCGACTTCTACGCCAAATCTTGGTGATATCTCGTAAAGGTGTCGTTTGCAGCGTCCTCCAGCGGTGCGCGGGTTGCTTTCCTTTTTCCTTTGCACTCAATCGATCGCATGACTCTATTTCACTGATGCTTATAAGCTCATCATTTTCCCATTAAAGCCTCACTAAAGGATCATTAAATCGAGGGTCGAGAAGCACGTACGCTGTTTCCCTTTGCCAAATGTGGTTAATTGGTGGCAAAAAATGAAACAAACAGCACGTTTGGCGGGATGCGAAAATGAAGATAGTCTTTCGATTGACTGTTTTAGGGATTATGTCATCACCACACCGCACGCTATCTGAGCGGTTGTGGTCGTAGCGAAAAAAGAAACGAAACATCTTGCTAGCATCTCTAGGTGGTAGTTCGTGAAATATAAGGAATGAGCAAACGCATGCGATCACAACGAGCTCCGCTGTCGAGCGTTGGAATTTAGGAAGGTTCGGGAATAAGAAGCCAAAGGTGATACCAATTCTGTGAACGGATACGAATCATCAGTGGTGCGCTAAAGATCATCAAAGCGGATGGCATCAATGCGTATTTAACGATCGCTTGTCATTTGCGTGGCAGATGAATTCTAATGCCTCATACAATCCAAGGCTAACGCACCGCAGCACCACACCAATGACAAGAGGCTTAATTCCGGCAATTGTGCTTCCAAGTGAGATGCTTCGAACCGATGGTGCGGAAGAGTTGGAGCACCCCTGAGGGCTAAAGCACGAAATGTAACGATAACGCCGAACGTTCGCCCACTTACAGATGAGGTATTACGTGAGCAATCGGTGGCCCTGAAACGTTGTTGCCAATTTTGGAAGCCCTCTACCAAGGATGCATATAGCGCACTCAGCAGCAGCCCACTCAGGCGGGTGGGCTTTAATTGCACTCGATTTGCCTACCAGTACTGTGCAAACAACTTGAAGAATTGTTGACGAGCATTACACGGTGAAAATAGAAGGCTTTGTTTTACCTTTTGAACGGTTCATCGCTTGGATGGCTGTTTAAGTCTCTCAGGCTTTGACACCATTGGACTATGGGAAAGTGTAGATAAAATGTTTGAGAAAAGTTCAGTATTTTCGTAACTATTTTGAGTTAATATACTCTGTAAAAAAATCTATTTAAATTGAAATTATTATTTTTCAATAGTCTGGATGATGACAGATCGTTAATGATATCATCTGACGAATAATCAAAAACAAAGTTTGTTTTACACAAATTTTGACAGATACGACATCAATTGTAATCATGATTCGATTTGTAATGTATCTAAATGTGGTTTCGTTGTACTTATTAAACACAATCGCTCTTAATGTTCATTGTTTAGGTCTAAGCAAGCCCACTTCTTTGTATGATTTTGGAGAATTTTTTGGTTGAAGGATGTTAAGGGTTGAGTTAGCAGCGCATATCCACTACATACACACTACACAATGGACTGAGACAGAATAAACACTAGCAAACACTCCCTATACGTAAAGCGCTTTTGTTTGCATTCAATGATGACGTTAGGGATACAAACATGATGCGCTTTCGTTAGGAGTAGTTCAACTCACATTCACGACCCCTGGAGTGCCCCGGAGCATAATCATGTTTGTACCAGGGCAAGCAAATGTCGACGACAAGGGACGAACCCCAAAACTCCCCATCCGGGGGATTTGTTTCGATCGTCGCTGGCACCGAAGGTGATCGGGAGCACGATCTCGAAAAAGGCCCAGCATCCTAGCAGCCGTAAGTCGTTTACCTCTTGCGCCGAGAAGATCCGTCTGAGATATGCTAAGAATTTCAATACCGGTCCAATAAGAGCAATGAGTCCTTCTCTTTCCACCGTCCGCACCAACACGGGATGGTGCTGAAGTTCGGCATATATTGTGTAACGATTTGCTACATTTTTGCAACTGAAACATTCTTGTTCGAAATTGTGTTTTGTAGTAATCTTGTGACTGTAGACATGATGTTTGCGGTACAGTTTGCACGGAGCGCTGTTGCAAACAGCCCAACCTTCAAAAGGTGGAGAAGATCAGGGCGCTGGGTAAGACATCTTATAATGCTTGGGTAAGACATCTTCGCTTCAGACCGGCTTTGGTGAGATGAGGTGAGAAAGAGACTTGATTCGCTTTCTAAGGAGGTACACCCAAGATTGGTGGTGAAGAACGAACTGGGAAGTTGGTCGAACGCCACTCAACGCTGCGAAAAATATTACGATCCGCATTTAATCAGCTGCAACCGAGAGGAAAGCAATATCGTTATGCAACAGTCAACGCGTAAAATAAGCTTTATAGTTCAACTGTCGTGGCTAATTATTGCTATCGTTGATCTTTATACGACTTGGAGATAAAAAAAGATCCAAATACTAATCGTGTGCTTACTACTCACTTTGCTCAACATTTTGATCGTTCCCAGCTAATTAATTCGCCTCCCCGGTGAGCAGTCTAAAATATCGAAAATTCGTGCGTATTGGGCAACGCGTCACATTCACTCACGCCAACAAGTGAAACATACCACCCGGCCATGGGTGGATTCGAAACCGTTCGGGAGTGCAACGCGTGCACCGCTTCGTTCGAGTGGCTGGTTCGTGTAGGTTTTTGACATTTTCAATTCGAGTACCGTCGCTTCTTCACTAGCAGCATTGCATTGCACCAGCTTGCTTGCCTGTTCCCCACTCCAACACTTACCTTCGGGGCGAATGATATTTAAATTTACTCCCTCTTCTCGGAATACATTCGCTCTAGGGGTACTAGACACCTGCTTCGAGGAAAAAAAATCCAACATTGCAACGCAGTTGAACGATGTTTGGAACCAGTTCGAGCGAGTTTTATAGAGGATAATGCGGAAAATGAAACACTCCAAGAGTGATCCCCGTTCCGATCGGATGTTGTAACCGAGTGCTATCGACCACTTTGTTTCGTACCAAACACAACGAGTTCTCATCTCGCAATTGCCCATAGAAAGTTAACCTTTCCTTTTTGTTCAGCACATTACTAAACTTCCAGCACGGAAAACGTAAGTTCACGGCCTCTAATCCTGGAAGTGGAGCGACTTTGTTGACGAATGGGGTCGTCGGAAGTCTGGCAGAGCAAATAAATCTGGGTGCGATCGTGTTTTTTTACAACTCCAGCCAATGTTTGACATTCAAAACCGGGGCTCTGCATTTCCTTCACGCATCGTGTGAGAAGCATTTTTTTTTGGAGCAAACGACGCCGCAAAGCTGGGTGTGAACCAAGCCCACGAATGATACAAATTATGCGTCCGTATCGCCGGGCCAGCTTTTGGTTCCTCTTCTTGAGGGCCCTATAAAACATCCGCCAAACTTCCGACTGACTGGCGGTGGTGGATTGATCGAATTCCCTGACCTTCCCTGGACGACATGGATTAATACCATCAACTAACCGCCATCCTCATCATCGGCAAACGGGCCGTCGCCGTCATCGCTGTTATTATTAATCAAACCGGGCGTCTTCGGTGGCTGAATCCGCATTCCGTTGGGGTCAGATGACGCTTTGCTTTGCGAGTACCGATACAGGTATAGTTCGATCGTTCCTCACTCGACGTGGCAAGCACCCTCGCAATCAGGCTGAAGCGTTTACGTTGTTTTGAAGAATCTTATACCTCGATCGCACACTGATCAAGCGCGTGTGCGCTTGATTTCCTGTATGTCAATTAACCCGCCCCGTTACGCAGCACGCCGCCATACACGCCGATAGTGGCCTTTGACTTCATCGTTGGCAGATGTTGTGTAGCTTCGGTGGGTGTTTATCTCTCACTAATGATGGTTTTGCTCCGTTTCGTGCAAATGCGTCTAAATTTTTGCAGATGTTCAACCTTCGCGAGGTTAATCATGGATGTGCAAATGCTGATTGACTGCGTTTGTCTTAGTCGCGTTTCGGTGAAGTGAGCTTACTTTTTGAACGAATGTTGAGGCAGTTTACGTATGATTTGTGAGCATTGTTTTGCTACATTATATTACAAAACAACGCAAAACAAGCTTGCGCCAACGAGCACCCTTGGCGTACCGGGCTGGAAAGCAGATTGATTTAATGCACACTTTATAAGCGTTTTAGCCGTTTTGATTAATGGCTCACGATGCGACGGTAAAAAGCTGCTTTTTGCCGTTCGATTGCGGACCGGAGCAAATAAATAAAAAAATTTAAAGACATATTTTGTCCGCTACGAATATCATTTTTCACTCCGGAAATTGTGCAGTTCTTCACACCCCGAAAGCTAACAAAAACTCCATGCCTTTATTCTACACTTATTAACAACCATTTCACAACGCTTGGCAAAGACAAACAACCTCACTTTACCACACCGGTCACGTGTTTGTGGACTGGCATCTTCCAACCCTCGCTGGCCGGCCGGTTCGCTTGCTGGATCGGATTGCGTCGGTTCTACTACATCATCATCCCAGCCCTGTACGAGAAGATGGCACACGAATTACCATACCGAAGCGTGTTGGATTTTAAAATTTATTCTAACGTGTGGCAGCCATATGACAGCTAATTTTGCGTGTGTCCTTGAATTCCCATACCTATCGATCGTTTGGTCGCTTGTGCGTTCGAGCATGTCCATTCTCCAACCGTATCGTATCGATACCTAAACAAACGTATTTGTTATTTGAATACGAATACGATATTGATTTAAAAGCCCGATGCGACAAGCAATAGAGGATGTGTGCAGACAATCGCGGAAGAAGATGCGCGTTCGATCCACTTTCCGTGTTTGCAAAAGTTAATTGTTGCCTCAGGCTAAAAGATGATCGTTTTATAGCGTCGACGGAAAACTGGAGCATGTTTATGGGGAATTATGATGCGTTTATCAAGGAAGCCAATTTTGTTGACACCGCGACGGAAATTGGATCAACTGAGCGTTGGGGTAACATTCGAACCGGCTGAGCGCAGTATAAAATAATCCTTTACCTTTTTAAAATGGTAGCCCCGATTAAATCTCCGAATCGTCGGCTTCCTTGTTTGATCCATATGTGACTGAGAAGGAAAAAGAAAGAAAGCAAAGGGTGATTAATTCTGAGCAGTTCCTGGTAGTTCTGCCGCTTTCCATATCTTGCAGCGACCGATCTGGGTTCGTCGCTTGTCCGGGTGTTGGTATCGTTTGAAGTTTAATCACGGGTAGGCGCCGTTGCTTACACTCTTTCTCCGTTCATTCTTTTCGTTGCGCCGACAATACCCACGTGATACGTGCGTCACAGTTGGGGGAGAGTAGCTTCTCGTTTAGTAGATGTGTCCATCTTTTTGAGAGTAACGATCTGCCTAAGGTTAAACGGGTTCAAGTAGTGAGTAAGCCTTTTTAATCTGATTGTGGGGTGCAGCTGTTGCTGGGGCAAGCTGTTGCTGCTGGAATGTCGGTGGGAATCGTTTTTGGGAATCATTCAAATGCTGCTCCTACCGTGGGGAAAGGAACCGGATATTCCAGCTTTGACCGTATGTTGTGTTGTGAGTTCGGCAGCATGCTTAATTGGAACCAACGACACCATTTGTCGCATCCCACGTGAAGGTTGCACTGGATGTGTCATATATAGAAAGAATGGTTGAAGAATTATTGCTCGAGTTATACTTTTCACCTTATTTCAATAAACATAAAACAAAGGAAAATATATTCATAAAATATTCAGCTCCATTCACATTTCGTCTCATTAGCCATATTTAAGCACTTGTTCAATTAGCAAAAAATGCAAAGAGCTTTTTCTACCACGCGGTTTATTTTACATTCAAGCACAGGAAATGTTTTGATCTTTTGGATCAATTTTATAAACGATCGTATCTGATGGATAATTCGACAGTGATCCGGCTACAGTACATCATACGCTACGATAATTGGATACACACAAAATTGCACCTTTTAGACATAAAATGTAAATGTAAATGAGGCTTAAAAGTGCTTAAGTAGCTGCGCTGAGCGATGGTATTGGGTGGAAGTCATCGAACAAATGATGTCTTTGGTACACTTTCCTTGACCTATGACTATTACCCGTCCAATTGTTCAAAGTTGTATCCAACAGTGGAGACATTCTAGTACCTTTGACCCAACTGATCTTGAACCGATCTCCCTTTCGCCAGGGAGGTAATAAAACATGCTTCCATATTCTGAACGAAATGGCTGAGCAATAAAGTAAAACCAAGATTGACTCCTAAACCACGTCGTCCACTAAACAAATTACTTGTGGGGATGTTTTTCCTTTGAAGATTATTCTACAGATCACTTATTCCGTCTCGTTTACATTTCTGAGGTCATTTAGTTATGCACAGAAGGGACATGTACCGGATGTAGCCGGTTAATTTATCCGCCTTAGTGACTGACCATTCGCCCGTCGGCATACATTGTTCAAACATTTCACATCTATTGCATTTTGTTTACGGTACGGTTCTTTACCCAAAAATCACTACACCATGACTAGTGTAGACAACAGCTAAGCATACTTAGTGAATTGGTATCCAATTTCAACTATTTCCTTTTATGCAGATCAAACCCACCACAGCATCGTTTCGTTCGCCCAAGGCTATGGTTGATCTTTTGCTTCTCCGGCTTTTAGCATGGGAGGTTGGCTATGGTAGCACGATCGATGCCAGGCAAATGGAAGCGTAAGCAGATATGCACACATCCACCGTCAGAGCCAATCCCTCCGGCGCTAGCAAGCGTACATGTGCAAGCATCGATATGCTTTTCGGGGCATCTGTGCATCAGATGCGCTTAAGATTACACACAATTTACATACGCTTGCGTACGGTACACCAATGAAATTCCAATGCAATGCAACCCTTTGTTTGACATTTCCTGTGCGGAATTTCGAAAATAAAACATCACACGTCATTGTGGTTGAGGTTGGGTAGCATCAGTCAGTGAGAAGCGTATCTTAAAACAGCATTCGTCAGGAGATAACACGTAACAGATGTTTAAACAAATTCAATCAATTGACACCTGGGACTAAGAAATTTAACAATTTAATACTAGTGACAAATAATGTAGCCTAGCGGAGTAAAGTTTTCGACGGGTTTTTTTACCTTAAACAATTGGAAGTATTGTGGGATATTATTTAAGCGTAGGGAACGCTGGTGGAGGTGCTAAAATATGGCAGGATTTATAACATTATGTTACCTGGCGCTTTGTTAAAATCCCACAAAGCTATTTCGTCACGTTCGTTGTTTTGTTATCACTCTCAACTACAAGAATAGTATGCAGATACCGTTGTTGTCACCGCTCGTCGCTCGTTACACACAACAATCAGTCTGCTAATGAACGACTACCATCATCGCCAGTGTGTTCTTCTATTCTCTAATCCTCCAAAATCTATCACTAAATTAACTCATCAAGATCCGTCCGGCGACGATGGCAAACATCACACTAATCAGCTACAAGCAGCCCACTTCCTTTTACAGCCACTCAGCAGCCATTCTAAACCTTGGCACAAACGAAACCTTCATGTTTTGCCAATTATTTTCCCCAATCCATTGGCAATCATCAGCGGTAGCGCGGTGTTTGCTGGTGGCCAAAAATGGGATTGCAATAAAGCTGCACTCGCATCTGCCAAGTTCAGACCGCTCGCACCTCAAGCCTTCGCGTTTTATACGAGCACAGTGGAAAGCACACCTTCCAGCGGCTGAAGATGAGATGCGTTGAAAGGAAAGAAACATTAACCATCATCACAATCAAAATCCAACCATTCCTGCACTCCCTGCCCTTCTGCGTTAGAGTTGGACTGAGTAGAAAGAGAGTTGATGGGTTGTTTTTACCAATCTTTGCTTGTGATACGAAACGACCTTTGCAACAAGACGTGTAGTGGCGCTGGAGAGACTTATCACTCGTCAACACATGAGTAAAAGTTCACCTGTTCACATGCTGCCCATATGTCTGCCACGGCATCGTTGCAAGGAGAAGTTTTTCGTGCTAGTTTTTTAATGTAAAGAAAACATCGAAACAAAAATACGCACAACACTGGAAATGGCAAAGCCAATCGAAGGCGGATTGTTAAATGCGCATCCACAACGCATATTAACAGCAGCTTCGACATCGGCGTCATCATCATTATCAAACCTGGCTGGAGGAAATTGTTCAACTCGTTTCTTCCACGATTGCAGGTGGTTTCTTGCGAATAATTCTTTTAGCTCAAAATTTACAGATCTTTTTTAAACTTATTTCATATTCCAATTAAAAGCAAGCTGACTTTTTTGACTTATTTTTGAATATTTATATTATTATAATTATTCTGAATTTTTCTCCATTGTTAGTTTTACCTAGTTCAATCATCTACTTGGACATGATGATATTATTAGCGACGATTACCAACCGAAACAAGCTTGTTGAAGGACTCGACTGCCATGTTTCCATCATCAATCATCCAGCCACTCCAGTTTATCCTAGTTTACCTCTCATTCCTCTGTTTACACTTGAACCTGCGACACGTTCAAACGAAACGCAAATCTTGGCCTTGGCTTTGGCACCACCTGGAGCTGTTTCCAAGTCGTTTCCAAACAAGCTTTCAAAAGCGTGAACACGTTTAGCGCCGGATCGACGGATGATACGTATCTGTCGAAAACTAATTCGGCAAGGTGCTATCCACCCCAAATTGGTCCACTTTGCGGTGCTGCGGTCTCGACAATTGTTGAAAAACGGACAAACATGATGCTGCTCTTATTATGTCGCTTGCACAAAGTGGTTCGCGGGGCGGCATAATGTTTGGATTTGAATTTTTCTGCCATTCTGTGTTTCATTTTGTGTGTGTGTTGTCGTAACTAAATCCTTGACGATCGGATTACCAGGATGGAATGCATTAATCGGCCAGCTCATAAACGGCCATTGTGCACTCATTTGCCCTTGCTCCATATTATTGAACAAATCGTGAACATAACGTGCGACCCAAATGAATGGTCTCAAGAGGTGAATCAACCATACACCTCCTCTGCCTCACACTCACACACACTCTCGTGATCAACGCTAATTAATCGCACGATGAGAAACTGTACCGAGCGCGGAGTGCATGGCAAGTTCTTCCAATCGGCCCGATGCTGATCATCAATCCACGATTCAAGTCAATTGATCGATTTATGCCAGCGCGAAGTGTGGCACCTCTCAACTCCCACTTTGGCCCCGTCAATGTCAACACATTGTGCGACCGACCGGATGGCTTCCTTTGCAGCGCATAATTTATGCACCCTCTCGTGTACCCGGGGATGGTACAGCTAGATTTATTAAGCCATTACTTCTGCTCCTCCCAACCACTCCTGTCCCATGTTTCCCTCGGTGGCGCTTTGACTTTGTCCAATTTGCCGAACCGATCGGTGGCTTCGGTTGTTGACGACGGCCGACACACCAAACAAACAAGCGCTGTGCTCGACTCGGAACAATTGAACCTTTAATCTAGATCTGGCGGCGGCATCTTGCAGCTAGTCGCACGACGACCAAACGTGACCGTGCGCGGGAAATCGGCCGGACCTGCGGTCATAAATAACTTTCGACTCAATTACATGCACCCGCAGCACCGCTTCTCCCACCCCCAACAAAACGGAAAGGAAGAGATCAAGGTGGTACGGTCAAATTATCCTTCCCCAAAACCAAGATGCGGGAGATTCTACGCCGCGTGAAGCGAACTGCACCGGCAGCAGTAGTAGTTCACTTAACGCTCACTCTCAATTAGCATACAATTTCAGTAAGGAAGTGATTACGAAATCCGTCCAATTTCCGTTCCGTGCTGTTTGCCCTATCGTTTGTGCCGTGCTTCTACGTTGACCTCCAGAGATTGGGACAGTTTGCCAATGGGAAAATGCGCGATACGGATGCCATGCACAAGTTCTCACAGGCGCGGACTTTGCGGTGAGCTTTTCTGTTTCCCGCCGCCCAAAACAACATATCATCACTTACCGACATTACCGGTGTGGCAAACGGGCACAATGGAAAAATGGTGGGAAATTCGGTTCAGTTTCGAACCGCTCGTGTCGTGCCTTGCATTTTGCAGAACGCGAACGCGCGTGCTTTACTTTGCATTAGATCTAATCCACCGCAAAAGGTCAGAGTCTGTAATTAACCGGCAGCAGTCGGTAAGTGTAGCGGAACTGTGGAAAACTGTGGCAGCAATTTTCTCGATCTGGGCACGGTTGCCGTGTTACTGTTGCGTTTGCATGGTTTTAAGGTTGGCGCAACTATGTTCTATGCTGTGTCTAGTTGTTCGCAAAATCATCATCCATCAGGTTGAAATAAATTTCCAAACCCGATAAGATCAAAATCACCGAATGATGTGTGTGTACGTTTGATGGTGCATGAAAGGTCTCAAAAAACCCACCCTCACGCTCACACAAATAGTGTAATTTACCAGTTGATGTAGTACCACCGATTAAAGCGAAACATTGGGCAATCACATTCGGCACTCATTCTCCCATCCCAGTGTGCAATACATTTCGAGTGCAGTATTTAAATGTATTCCCAACCTGTCACTTGGCCATTATAATAATGCCCCCCCCCCCCCCAAACGGACGTGTCTTTCGTGTGCATTGTGTTCGGCAGGACGGCAGGAGCACTGCCGTCTGATGGGATGGATTCGTTACACTTCACTCACTTGCTGACGGGCGGCATGTAAATCGGGTCAACCTGATGAGCTGATGAGTAAGATTTCGGCTGCGGCAAAGTGTGGGAAACGAATCATTTGCAGCGCGCCAAATGGCCGCTCGAATTTGCCCTTTTATCATGCGATTCGGTCGAGTTCAGGGTGGTGGCCGTTCACTAGGTTGGAAGGTAAAATAATCACGATCGTCGTACACATTGTTTGAATTTTTGATTAGATAATTAGTTTCATTAGCAGTGACCTTGGATAAGGAGCTTTTGAAATTTGGGATTTGGGTGATACGGAAACATAAGATTTTACTTAAAATTTAAACCACATTTTTCCACAGTGCAAGGTGACCAGCAGAAAATTAAAATTTGATTCTTAGGCTGTGTTCGGAAGCATTGTTACCGAACCAATTAGTAGATTGCTTCAAAATCTACAAATTAGTGACAAGATCATTGTTGAGGTGTGAGAAAAGTGAATAAACTATTTTTCAAAACTAAAATTCTAATATTAGTACTGGTAGATGATTTCAATTTCCCAACAATTAAGAAAAACGCCAAAGCAACATTGAATTTGGTCTAGATCCTGCAATAGATAAAGCAAATTAATGAATGCAATATTCCTATTTACTCATTCTCATGTGGATATTAAACATCTCACGGAAAAGTATTTGATTGTAGAACATTAAAAAAAAAAACATTTTTACAGAAGGACTCCACAGCTGTGGAATCGATCATCATCCAAAAAAAGCTCATCCCAGATTTTCAACAAAACTTTTGCTTTAAACGCGATGATCTGCGACATCTATCCCTTCCTAGTGTTCTTTTGATAGATGACAACACTCATTGGATTGCTGCTGGTAGTTTCAAATTTGCAGCGAGTGTGAAAACTTAACCCTTACCATCCCAAACCCTCCCACAATCGCTCAACGACCGGAGACCATCCAAAACGCTCGTCAGAAAACAAATGCCCCATTTGTGGCAATCAATTTTCTCCCATTCCATTTCCCAGGTGATATAATGCCTCAATCGTTCGGCTACCGTACGGGAATGACGACACCCAACCAACGGCCACGTGCTGGTCAGTTAACCCACTTTCAGCACAGCTGATCCCGTAGAATTGAGACTAGACAGTGTACGAGGGAAAGAAACCCAGACCAAAACAAAACACCAAACCGCGTCTACCGCGTCTGGCGGTCGGTGGAATCAAAACAACATTAACTTTGACTCCATAGCCTACGCGATGAAACGTTTTCTTCACCTAACAAAACGTCTTTCTGCAGCAGAGCCGCCGAAAACGCCATGGTCGACCTAAAACAGCCAGCTCATTGTTTGCAAATACCTGGTCTGGTCAGAATTCTCACACATTGCTTGATCGTTGCCAGCAGCAATAAGCACATCGCGTACAAAACGGAGCATTTTTTGTTTTGCCTTTCCCGAGATGGGTTTCCTTAAGTTTTCCACACGCTTTATCTGATGTTTTTGCGGGTTAATTTGTGCCCTCTTGGCGATATTTCATTTCACTGCTTCTGCGGCTCGCTGTTTCCATGTAGATGCACACAACCAATGCACAGCATTGCAGAATGCACCAACGAATGCAGAAGTTTCCAGTAGCAGCGGAGCATACTTTTGCAGCTGAAACGACACCGAAAGATGTGTACCGATCATCTTGAGATCTGCCGAACGGCATTCGGCGCAAAGATCAAGTTTCGGGAGGCGTACCACCGGACCCGTTCTTGCAACACACCCAAGCAACACTTTTGAATCGTTTCATTTGCATGCCGGCGGCCGGAGAGCAAAGTGCGTACACAGACGAAGTTCTGTGGATGGCCGCTAACATTGAAAACGGTGAACAACCCGCGATGGCACCCACACCCCCTCTCACAATATGTTGCAACATAAGCATCAACAGCATCAGTGGACGCACTGTTTGCTATCTTCACAGCTCTCGCCACCCTCGCCTAAATGGCGCGAAAACAACGCAAAACAACTGTTGGCAAATAGGTTGCCCAAGGTTTGGTAGAGACAATTAAAATACTATTTTAAGGTTTTCGATCGAAACAGATAGGAATGTTGTTCTCGTACTTACAATTTCGGTTTGCAGCTTGTGACGAAAATGAAAACCAACTCAACATGGCGTTTTTCGTCAGCCAAATTGCATCGCTGCACCGTGCAAGATACATCCCGTCTAACAGAAAGAAGCTGCAAAACCAAAATCCACCTGTTCATTGCTCTGCCGATTGAGTAATTCGTCATTTGTCCGCGTAATGCAGCTCGAGATGGATCTCTGATTGCTAGTTGGAATCTGTTTTTTGGGCACAAACACAACCTTTCTCGACGGGCCTCCGGTGAGCAATGTTGTGTAAAGTGTGAAGATGAAATTGAGACTCTTTCACACGACGAGTTCAAAAGCATGAGACGAGCCGGACAGGAAATTGGCAGTAAAATTGTAACGCGAACCAATTCTCTTACTGATGGTGAATGATTCCCGTTATTTAAGTGGTTTTTCTTTAGTTCCCGTGATTTCGGTTCGTTTTGTTGTGTGAAAAGGAAAAGGCGTTGAATTAATAGCAGGCATCGGAAGGTTTCCCGTGTACATTGCTCACAAAATCATGATGCCAAAATGTTGTAAAAATGAGGAAACGAAGAAATCACTTTCTTAGGTAATGTAAGTTGGCTGTAACTTATTGTAAATTATTCAAATGATTACAGCAGCAATGATTGTTATGTTAAAAAAGGGATCGTAACTAACCGTTCGTCTCATTGTGTAGTGCTGATAATATATCTTCAATTAGTGATCTTTAGTAACCAAGCCCTTTCACTACTCTTTGGGAAATTTAAATGCACGAAAAGGCAGGCAACCCTTCAGCATTTCGTTACCAGATAGTGCCGGAACGATACGCCATCTTCCCTTTACCGCGAATCGTTTGCGCCCAATCAACACCTCCCCCCTAAATGAAGCCATTCTAAACAGTTGCCGATCATTGACACATCTAACGCTGACGTCAGCCGAACCGTTGCCATCATTATTCATCACGAAATTATTAACTTATTTTACTGTCATGTTCAACCGGGAGACATTTGTCACCTTTTGGGAAGCCGCACGAAAATCGCGCACTGTACAGCCTTCTGCTAAACAATCGCTGCTAAAGAGGTACGCGGAAAGTACATAACATTTCAAACCGCTACGTGTTGTATCGCCAAGATGCGCGCGATTATTATATCCCTTGACGATGGCTTTGCCTCGCATAGTGGCACAAACACACTCTGTACGCGGTGAGTACTCTGCTCTGTTAAACTTCAGTTCCAACACACACCGATCGATTAATGTCAAGGGCAGTGCGACGATGCCGACAAAACGGCGGCAAACGACGACACTCGGCATACCGGTTCAACGCCGGGTGTCGATCAAAGAAGAATGGTGTGTGTGTGTGATGTGTCCGTACCAGTAACAACACCCATATCGACAGAAAGATGATTATTGAGAACATCTTCTTTCGGTAAACTTTTTTTTTTATTTCAACGCTATTACGCTAAAAATGTCAAATGTAGACAAAAGGGGACGATTTGTTTGTTTGGTTATTTTCTAACTTTAAATAAAACCAATACAACAATAGTTTCTTTTGATACCTCAGCGAAAGGTTCCTAAACATGTGCAATTCATTCAATCATTGCACGTCGATGATTTCATGTACATCTTCATTGCCGAAGCAAAGCCTGGAGGGCGACTAATGAAAATTTCCGATCTGGGGGTGGCACAAGCCTAATTTTTCATTTAAGCTTTATGGAATGATTGCCGGCGTCGTGAATGCGGAAGTAAACTCCTCGCTCTTCAACCAACGGAGGTTATGATGGTGGTACGAATTATTGCGGCCTTTAATTGAGTTACAAATGGACAATAGCGTCCTTGGCCAGCGGCAAGGCATGGGAACGCACAAAAACCGATCGATTTAACGATTTTTTTTTTTCATTTGCATCTACTAAGGGTGAGTACGCAAGGAGGGAATTTGTGCTGGGGTAAGGTGTTGGAGGAATGGCATTTGAAAAAGATAAGAATTTACAAACAGTACATCATCCACTCCAAGCACACTTGACTTACTTTCATCTCTAAATCTGTGTTAGTCTCATCCGATCGAGTGATCGTAATGATGGGTTCAAGTTTGCCAGTAATGTAAGAGTGGACGTACGAGTGGATATGTAAAAAAGCAGCATAATTTATGCAACACGTTGTTTCAAGTGCCCGGTGCCGCTACAACAGGGTCAGCATTATTGAATGCAAACAAAAACAGCTCGAAACGGTAAGCTTCGCTTTCAAATTCAAGCGAAAGCCGGCTGATTATTTGTACTACCCATGTAATTATGTTTGTTTGCTTACAGAGGTTGATGGTGGCCTCCGACGGGGTACGTTGTTACAAACAAAAGACGTCCACTAGAGAGTATTAGGATTAAAGGAGACAGATCGTTACAGTAGATCAGTGATCAGCTTCTGCAGGCTTCAGGCTGCTGTATTTAGGATGCTGAAATGGGTTGGTTTGAATTTGGCAAGCATAGTTACTTTCATTCGTGCTCGCATCGTATCGAAACAACCCTTTGCATCCCGGTACGAGCATAACGACACGTTACAATGAGCATTTTCGTTTCCCAACATTCCAGCTCATCAGCAAGTTCGATTGTCACCACATTTAGGATGACAAACGTGTGCCAACTTTGTCCTCGACCGAGCACAATTTCTGCACCCGGCCTTTGTTTCGGTGCATGGAATGGTGTTGCCAATAATTACCGCTTTCAACATCGCTTCCCAGCTCTCCTCTTCGATGTGTGTGTGTGTGTTTGTCGCACGTTCAAAGATGTGAAGAGGTGGAAAAATTCATTAACCAAAAGTCTGGCACATTACTGGTGTATAAATGGAAGAAACAACTCCGTCAATCCCCAAGGCTAGACAAAGCATGACCAAATGTTTGATTCAATCACGTTGCACGGTGTCAAACAGGCAATCAACACAGTTTGTATCCCGATAGAGGTGAGGTTTATGGCGATGATGGGATTTAATTAGCTTTTACACCTGCTAGAGCATTGAGCTTTAGAAGAAAAAAAAACTATTTAACTATAGCCCCAATAGCATCAGGTAACGATTGGGAGAGCTTTAAATGGAGTTACATCTATGCCGTGACATGACCGTGACACGATCAAAGCGTATCGATTGAAAAATTACATATTGTACCTAAAAGTTCTCACACGCTCGTAGCATCGTAAAAAGCAGCTTTAGCTAATAACAATACCTTCTCTTCGTTTCTATTTGCTCTTCAGTCGCGACCACTCAACGATGGATCGTTCAAGTTTGGCACCAGGACAAGCTTTTCCTGTACTGGCCGGGCGGCCGGCTACTATGCGGACGTTGAAACGGGTTGCCAGATCTACCACATGTGCGACGGACTCGGGCGGCAGTTCAGCTACGCCTGTCCCAATACGACACTGTTCCAGCAGCGTATGCTCATCTGTGACCACTGGTACATGGTCAACTGCTCCAAGGCGGAAAGCAACTATGCGGCAAACCTGTTGATTGGTAGGAAGCAGAGAAGAATCAAAATCTGTGTCGGAAGGGTGGAGAACAATTATTCACATAATTACCTTTTTCTTCGATTTCAGGCCAACGGGATAAGCCCTTTGTGCCGGAGGAGGAAAACGAAATCCGGACACCACGACCCGATCTGCTCGATCGGCCGGATGCGCTCGACTTTGGAGCACCGTCGCTGAAAAACTTCTTCAAGGTATTTTTAAAGAACAACAGACGCGGGGTGTGCCTATTCTCACCACAAACGATGTTATTTTATTGCTTTTTACTTTCACCAGTCGAGTACACCTGCACGACAGAATGCAATTTTCGACACGCAAAGCCGTTCCCGCTCGCCAAGCTCCAGCATCGTGGGAAAGGGACAGAGCGAGAAGCGTACGACCACCAGCCCGAACGCGGAGATCTTCCAGGAGAGTGCCAGCAACCACGGGCTGCCGATCCACTGGAGTGGCCGATTTGCCGATGAGAACGCAACGCCGGCGAATGAGACTCAGCCCGCAGCTCGTGAACAGCCCGGCCAAACCAAAACCAAACGCGATGAGGACAAAAATGAAAGCCGAAAAACGATCACCATCACGACGAGCGAGCGACCAGCGGTGACGGTTAAAACGCCTTCCCGTCGCTACGAGCCTCCTTTCACGCCGACAGAATATCAGCAGCGCGGTGTGGTGCAGCAACCCGTCCCAACGGCCGACTCGAACCTGAACACCATTCCAACGACGGTAGCACGTGGCTCATCGTTTGTCCCGAACGTCCCGACGACTACCACCGTTCGGCCACGTGTTCCCAGCACTCAGCGCAGCACGATTAATGTTTCGACCACTGCGAAGCCTCCCGTAACGACGGCTTCGGTTCGCACAACGAACCAAACGCCACCCAGCACTCAACAGCTTCCGCGCTCACAGCCTGCACAGTTCCAACCGCTCGCAGCGAATCCGCAGGTGTCGGATCTGTCCGATCCACGCCAGTCCATTCTGCCACCGAAAGCGATCCTCTTTAGCCCGCCGGCAGCAACGGCCGGACTGTTCGAGAACCGATTCGCCAACCAGCGTCCCCAAGTCGTCCCAGTGGGTGTATCCGCACCCTCGCGGGAGCTTCTGCCGCCGTACGAGAACCTGGCCAACTTTGATCAAATCAAAACGCGCTACACAAGCGAGTCCATCTACACGCGCCAACCGATCACGAACGAACCGTCTGCCGGTCCGGTGAAGACGGCCATCGACAAGCTGGCCGTGGCCGATCCTCTTCCTGCTGCCCGACCCACGCCCACTAATCAGGACAAAATTCCACGTCCATTCAGTGTGCCGAAGCCTGCCAACGATCTAGTGCCGCCGCGCAAGGAGTACGTATTCTACGATGACGCGACCACACAAGGTCCTCCGATCTACTACCAGTGGAAGTGGTCGGTTCCATCGTTCGGCCTAGATCCACCCGGTCTCGAAGCACCGGCAGCACCAGGCGCACCGGGCGTGGAGGGTAGTACACTCGATGGGCTGCTGCCACCGGTAAGCAACCGCAAGGTGGACAATGACGCAGCAGACGATCGTCTGAACGCCCAACTAAACCCAGCCTCCCAGGAGCACCTAGCGCACGATGGGGGCCAGAGCCGCGAACACAATCAGACGGCACGTTCCATATCCTCCGAGACGGGCAATCTCGGCGAGAATCGGGTGGAGGTGGAAAATAAATTGGTAGTGCCGCTGCCGCAGCACAACTACCTGCAGCTGCGCCAACAGTTTGCCATCCCGGACTTTACCTTCCCGCTGGACGGTGCGGCCAAGGGGGGCCAGTACGCCAACGTCGAGGCAGTCGATTCCTTCCAGGTGAAGATCCCGAGCGATGCGTCATCGCGCGGCAGTGCGCCGCCCGGTGTCAGTGCGCGAGCGTGGTACGGGGAAAACGCACGATGTCCCGAATGCCATCCGGGGTTCCTGCGACCGGGTAGTTGTGAACCGTGCGTAAAGATTCGCCGATGAGACAGTTCCCGGGGGCAGCGCCATGTTCGCCAGGCCTGCAAATGCATTTGAGTACATCGTCGTCTCCATTCATCATCACCTTTTTGCTCCACCCACCTTCAGGTTCAGCATCATCAACCATTCATCTGAGCACCATCATCCTCGTCACCCGCGGTCGGGAAAGGTTTCCTTGCTTCCATTCAGAATGTGCGATCCCTGGACGCGGTATCACTGGTGCGCGTCCTGCTGTAAATACACGATCCTTTCTTTTTTTTTAATGAATAGTGCATGTCTAATATGTCGATTTCATGTACGGCATAACGTATGATTAAATAAAGTGTGAAAAACTGTACTACCGTTGTGTTGCCTTTTTACAATATACATCAATGTATAACACAATGAATAGTATTCGTTAGCAGTGTGGTGTTCATCAACTTAAGCATGAACATAACTCTCTGCACTGTCTAAAATTAGATCAAGTTGCACCATAGTTCAATTATACAAAAATAGTTGTCTAAAACAAATTCAAGTATGATACAGGAAGAACGCAGGCGCCCATTGCGCTGTCTTCTCACAGGCCGAACCTAAGTCATCACGTGTTGTTATGTTCAGTGTAATTTGGTGATGCTTTTTAAGATCAATATTTCCAATCAGAGTCGTGCGCCGTTTGTTCGAGTAGCAAACAGAACGCAGTTCATTATCGACGTAAATCTGCGAAACAAAACCTCTCAATAAAGCATACGCAACTTTAATCCCACCACCGAACAAGTTCAAACTCACCTCAAACCCAGCTATACAGTGTAGCACATCATCATCCAGCACCCTCCAGTGAACGACCAGCACATCCGGGCTCACTGCATGGCACGAGTAGATTTCCGTAGGACAGTACGAACCAATCTGGCCAAATGATCCAATCGGCTGTTGAGTCTGCATCGGGCATCGAACGATCGGTGCTTCGTACGATTTTCGTAGCTTTTGGGCTAAAGATTTACGTTGGGATCGACGCCTTTCGGTCTTGGCAGGTGGGTGAGTACCTTCCGGGACAGGTTGCTGCTGCTGCTGTTGCTGTCCGGCTACTAGCTGCTGTACTTCGTTACGAATGGCGCTAATGTCTGTGTCAATCGTTTCCAGACGATCGTTTGTAGCGTGAAACAGTTCCAGTAGCTCTTGCATCGTTTCTGCCAACTGGGAATGCTCGGAAGAATGTTCCTGTGGTGGAGATAGTGATTCGTCTACTTCAATTCCAGTGGTTTCTACCAACGTGAGTTCCTCAGCTGATTGCTCAAGGGCCGGAGTGCTATCTTCGCCAATTTCGTTCTCCTTGGTTTCATTTGAAGTTGAGACATGCCTGCTACAAATAACGCAAGAATGGTCGGTGCAAGCGTGACCCTCCTCTTCATTCGTAACATCTTCGTGTATTTCCACCGTATAGCGTTCCGATGCGTTCTCCTCCGCCATGTTGTGCGAAGTCCCAAAGCCTGCGTTACCAAATTGATCGCATAACTTGTGCACCGCCGATGTAACTGGCAAGAGCAGGTCCTGCAGGCAGTGTTTAATTTCTCTCAGCAACTGTTCCGCCCCTGCAGTGTTGAGGATAGGCAACTCTTCGTCATAGTCTCCATTGCACACCATATCCTCAATCAGCGAACTTACAACCTGCTCATCTTCAGTGGTCGGTTCCGTTCCCGTAGCCGAATGTACAACTGTTTCCTCGGATAAAACTTCACTATTTTCCACGTCGTCCGAGAGTCGCCCGATTCTGGTGACGCACTCCATCACCGATTCGACCTTTGCCAGCGATTCCAGATCGATAATGCGGGTGTCGAAGAACACGGCCACACCAGCATCGTGATCCCGAATGTTGCCCGTCATCATCAGATAGTCGTCCGCTTCCCGCTTTTCCAGCATACCCGAGACGCTCGTGTGCAGCTGCAGGTGAATGTTGTGGCGAGAGCTGGAATGCTTCAGCTCAATACTACCAGCATCTTGCAACAGTTGCGTGAACATCTTCAGCGATCGTGCATTTACCGAACGATCCGGAACATTTTCCGAGTCTGCTGTCATCTCTGCTCCGGCTGATCTTTCTAGCGCAATTTGTAACGCGTTTCTTGCTTGATTTAGTCCATTGCTTTCTGCGTGACGCTGGTGGGGGATTTTTTCATTATCAAGCACGCTCCGGTGGAACGACACGGACGGTGAAGGGGTTCCCAGCAGAGGCGGTGGAGGACTGTTCAGAAAGTCCCAAAAACTGTTCATCTGATTCATGATCCACACGAGCACAGACCAGATGGAGAGAACGATACGCTCGAAGAAGCAGGTGTAGGGTTTACAGAACGATACGGAAGGTGCCTCGTACCGATCAATCTCCAACACGCTAGAACTTGTGGGAAACACCGTTGGGCCGGTTGCCACCGGTGTAGGATCAATGGAGACAACTTTTTTCTCCGGCACACTGCACGATCCAGTGCAGGTCTCGCTGACACGCACCAGGCCATACTGCAATGCTTCGATGAACTGTTCCGGATGTTCAATCTCGTGGTCTAGCTCGCAGGAAAGCTTCTCCAGCGTATGCAGCACACGATTCCATGCCTCTTCACCGCTCGCAAGTGATCGCGCCTTGAGCGGATAATTTTGAATCTCTTCAATCGTGTGACGCAACTGATTCACTATCGTAACGGGATCTTCCAGACTGTGTGGCATTAACATCTCGTTATGTACATGTTTGATTTTATCCACCAGTCCAAGGCGTCGAAATTCATCGCCCACTTCTTGCCGGGTGCAACGCATCACTTCCGATAGGACGTGCGAAACAAACTTTAGTACCGTCCCCGTGACGGAGATGTTTCGCAGGATGTACTCTTCCAGTAGTAGTCGAAGATTGAGGACAACTTCCGCTGCATGTTGCATTCTAGGACACTTGATCCAGTTTTTGCTAGATCCCTGTACGACCATAGGAAAGGTGGACTCATTGGAAAGACCGAAACTGGACGTTGCATTGGAAAGATTGTTCATCACACCGGGACGTAGTTGATGTCTGTGAGCCGGTGCTGGCCGGTCGAGATCGAAAGCTGGTTGTTTCTGACCCGAAACGGGTGCAGTCTGTGTGTGCATCGATATCATCTCGTCCGGTTTGGCGACAAGCTGCCGGTAAGTGCTCAGTATCGCTTCGTTCAGCTCGTCTTCTGAGGTAATGCCTTCCGTCATGGCGCTGGTCGTTTTTAGCACGGCCGATGACTGATCTGAAAAGGTCAGCAAGGCGAGCATATTATCATCATTATCCTGACGCACGTGAACCGTCGGACTGGTGACTTTATCCGCTTCCACGAGACATTGAGCGTGATGAGCGATAAGGGAATCGATACTTTCGCGATCTTCTCGCTCCATTTTCGGCCTTTCAGGCATCGTGCGTTTGTACAAGACCATATCGTTGTCCTTGCTAAAGCATCCTACAAATTCATTCTCTCCTTTGTCATTGGTAACGGACGGTAGTATGGAACGTCTAACCGGGCGATGCGAACAGCCGGGAACATCCGGATCGCTTGCTTCCGCTTCCTCAATCCCGATGACAAACTGTGCACTATTGCCGTTGGTTTCATGCACCAGGTTGAACATCGTTTCCGAATGTTCCATGAAATCGCGCAGCATGTCCTTCGTGAAGGCCGGCTGGGAAGCCATCGCCCGTATGCTGTGCTGCTTCAGCACGACCAACTCGTCTTCGTTACCCATCATGGCGTGCATTTGTTCTAGCTGCTGGGCTAGCCGGTTTTCCAGCGACCGTTGCATCAGCACCGTACCGGACTTTTCCAGCGCAGCACCAATCGTGCTCGGTGATATGGTTTCGATGTCGGTACAGACTGTACACTCTTCCGGTTGCCGGCTGCCATCCTTCAGCGGGGTCGAGGGAAGCTCAATGATGGGATCGACGTTTTGAAAGTGTACATGCGAGTCACTGTCCGGGGACTCGGAAGAAAAGCTTAGCTCGGAAACTGACGATTGCAACACCAGGCTGCTGGTAAACTCTTCATATGCAGGATACGTGCCATCGTACATAGTCGGGGAAATGGGAAGATTATTCACCATATGGCGCGTTTCATCGTAGATAGATTCCCTCTCGTGTGCTGACGGGCTCTCTCGCGGTTTGGGGCGGTTATTTTGCATGGTTTAGATTTGAAAACAGCAATTTAGATTAACGCGAAAAAAACACTTGCAAAACGATGAACTCACTACCAAAATAATTGCTATGGAATGAACAAATGTTTGGTTGCTACGATTTCGAACGCATTGCTGTTTGAAGATTTACGCCTAAAAGTATGCAATCAGCGCACCGTGACGAACAGTGGTCGATTCTGCACAATGGATGACCAACATTTTTACAAAGGTCCAAAATATGTTTTTTTGCAAAAAACTACAGAAGTCTGCTACAACAAAAACTTATCAAATTAATTAGCATACCTTCAAAAACCAGCATCAAATTCTTTTTGTTCTTTTATAAATAAATGTGAATTTTCTAGAAAGATTTTTCGGACAGTAAAAACATGCAAAACGAAAAACACACATCATACTGTTATAATTGTTCACTACCACAACTACGGCGTATATTTGTTTATTATTTTCTTTCTTTTTCTCTGCTTCTCACTCATTCTTTCTCCACTTTCTCGCTTTCCAACTCACTCACTGTCTCTACATGTTCACTTTATACAAAACCTGAACAATTGATTAATGTGGGACATACATATCAGTTTGTAGTAACACGTTTAAATAATACCCTGGAAGCTCACAAGTTCGCACTGCGTCCCGGTGGAACGCAGGTAGCTGGTACTGATCGTTTACCAGTTCCCGTTTCGGGGAACGAACGTACTAAGGATCGATCCTTCAATCGATGCTGAAGGCACAAAATCGATTCAAAAGCACCATGACCGATAATACCGACCGGGTCGGTTGACGGATCATTGCTCGCTTGCATGGCTCGCCACGAAAAATAACTGCTTATTTTGTTTCAACCGTTATAGTCGTATATAGAATAGCACAAAGAACTACTAGCCATCGGACTGTCCTTCCCGTGGGAAGGACGACATTTACCAGCCAACCCATCGGATATCATAAAATATGTTACAAAAAACACAAACTAACGCAAGCATACTGTACACAAACGAATGGTAAAATTAAATCAAAAACTCTAAAAGCAACTCACAATCATACAGAAATGGGCAAAATTATACAAAATACGAACCAATATTTACTAACTGCAAACTGAAGCTCTTCCGTAGGTGGTTTGGATGAAAGGCAAACAAAAAGCTTAGCAAAACTAACTCGCTTAAGCTGAGAACTTATCATTCAAACTGTAAACGCAACGAACATGAACGCTCAAACTAGAGTTTAATTATTAAAAAAAACGATACGATCTAAAAGCTGTCAACTGCTGCCAACCATCTACTACTGTTCAGTCTATATTACAGAGTCTGGTTATGGGAGTACATCGTAATTGAATGGTGTGCGCATGCATTGTCGATCCGTTGCCATGGGCAAACACCAGGCTCTCTACACAAGAGCAGCCATGCCAGTAACGCACTACGATCGAACGATCGCCTTTGTACCGCCTATCTTCTGCAGTCGTTACTGCTGCAGCTTTCATTGCTAACGTCTAACACTACTTTGTTTTATAGTACCTCAAAAATAAACACATTCAACAAAAACAACGACTAGATTTTTTCTTCTCCTCATTTCCGGGCCCTTCTGCCGGCGCGCTTCTGCCTTGGCGACGCATGTTCGAGTCCACCTTTGCACTGGGAGGTGGTAAAATGGCCGACCAGAAGCTGCAGGAAGGAGTGCTTGATGAAGATTTGTTTCGGCTCCGATATCGGACGTCCTAGAGCATTAAAAAAACGGCGGAGAGTGTTACCGATTGTCCTGCTGCTGGTGATGCTGGGCTGAAGGAGTTTCACTTCAGATTTCCTGCGCCTGTTGCGGGATCGCATATCCGGGTGGCGGTTTGTATCAGTTCATCTTATTGTGGGAAGAGATAAAAATGAAAGAAAGATAGCAAAGTTAATAAGGTTGACTTTAACGACTTTAATCAATAAATGCCAAAGAGACAAGAAACAACTGAAGGTGCATATCATCCAGTCGATTAGAAACGGAAACAGTTGGAAACGAAAAAAACAGAGCCAGTGAAGAAAGAGAGTAAGTTTACCGGTGAAACAAAACAGATACAGGGATGTTGATCGTACAGAATGATCAAGAACTCTACAGAAGGACATACAGACAGGCCAGTGAGACAAACTATCCAGAAGTAGTCAAAGTTTGCAGGAAAGCGGTTAGGAGCTAGGGAAGGTAAGGAGGAAGGAAAACTAGTGTGCCGCATCAAAGACGACGCAGGCATACGACATATCCAATGACACTCACCACGTTGACCTGTTGGCAAGTCCGGGACAAAGCGGGAAGGGTGCGCTACAAGGATCAAAGGATGCTGTGCGAACAGGGATGGTTGAGGGAGGGGTGTGACACAACCTTCAACTTCACAGCCGAAGATGCGCTTCTACGACACAACACAAACATTACATCCAAACCCCAAAAAGGCTTGCACTTGTTGCATGTCTGAGTTCGTGTCCGAGTGTAACGTGTGCGTGTTGGAAGGATGTGTAACGTGTGCGCTGGGATGGTAACACTGTTGCTTGGCGGTTGTTTTCAGGGCAAGCAACGGTCCGTTGTCCGAGATCACTCGAGGGAACACACCAGTAAGATGGCCCGTGCAGGGATGGGGGTAGGGGTATTGTACTTATTCCAGCAAAATTTGGCAGATTCGGGAGTTCGGGACATCCTGTCCACTCGGGTCCAGGATTCAGCATCTCACACCCACCGGGCGAATCGGCTGCGTGCCTAAAAGAACGTACCGACAGCGGTCAGTGTACAGTGCTTTGATTCTTCAACCAGATTCTACTAGAGTCACTCACTACACCCGACGTTATTCGCTACCATACATGACTCAGAATGAACGAGGAGGTTAGAATGAAGATGAGATTTAATGCATCGATCCGAATGGCCATACAAATAAGATTTCAAAGCAATTTTACACCCGAATCGCGATCACGCGATCCAGACAATTCACTACGCTACTTTTGATGTACATCGTGTTACTTCATGCGACTATTTCCGGAATGTTCCGCTACTCGTTGTCCGATACCTTCTACCGATGGCTTCGGATCGTTTTGCAAGCTTCAATAATGCTCTGGAATACCTACCTCCTCAACAAACGATTTCTTTGGCGTCTTCATTCCCCTGCTTTCGGCATTCAGAATGATCGTCTCCGCAAGGCTCTTCACTTCTTTGGTTTCAAATGCCGATGGTCTCGTGTGCGGAAACTTGCTTCGATCCTGCAACGCAATGGTTGTGAAAATAGAAGTTATTTACTTTTTTGGAGTATGCTCCCTTTGTGGACAGTCACTCTGCTTACCTCGCTACCGCTGCCACTGCTGTCGCTGTCGGGAAACTTCCTGCCCAGTGGATGCACCTCGTAGCCGTGGCGTGTGTAGGTACCCTTGAGCGGACGCTCGAGCTCCTGTGCCAAGCTGCGTCCAACCGTTGCCCGGCTACTACCGGTACCGGGTCCACCAGCCTTGCGTGCGTGTTGGAGTGCAACAATTTGCGACTGCTTCGCTTCCAGCTCTTCCGTCAGCTGCTTGATGCGCTCCTCGTCACTGCCACGCTGCGACATCAGCTCGCGGATGCGTCCCTCAAGCGTTTCTACCTCCTCGCGCAGCTCACTGTTCGTCACCTCGATGTGGTTCAGCTCCTTGGTCGAGTTGAGCAAACGACCGCGCAGTGAGCCCACCTCGGCACGGTGCGATTCTTCGCCATCGCGCAGCATCTGTTCGGTGTGCGCCAGCTCGTCTTCCAGCGCCAGCACACGCTTCTTCTCGCGCTCCAGCGCTTCCGCAGCCGGTCCGCGCAGGTAGTTCTGCAGCTTGGCATAATCGTCCTTGAGCGTGCCGTACTCCTCCACCAGCGCACCATGCTTAGCGGAGAGCTCCTTGTTCTCCTTTCCCAGCCGGCTGACGCGACTCTTGAGGCTGCTTTCCGCTTCCTCGAGGTGTGCAATTCGCTCGCTCGCGTACTCACTGTCCTTGCTCAGCCGCTCCTCGAGCTGGGCGATCTTGGACTTGAGGGTGGCCTCCTCCTGCTCGCACCGGCTGATCTTTCCTTGTACTCGCGCTCCATCTGTGCCCACAGATTGTCCGCATTTTCGAGCGTTTCGTTGTACGCCCGGTTCAGCTCGGCAATGTTCTGCGTCAGCTCCTTTTCGCGGCTCATCAGCTCGCTCAGCCGGTTCTGCAGATCGTCCGCCTGCGAGCTGCCACTATCGTAGTAGTCGATGTGGTCAGTGGGAATGCACTGGATGGCGTGCGACTCGGCGTAGGATAGCGTCGGCGGTCGGGACTGTTTCTGCTGCTGTGTCAGCGTTGCTGCCTGGTGCTGCTTGAACTGTTCGTGCAGCTGCCAGCTGTTGTAGAGCAGCAGCATCGGTATGAACATGTAAATGATCTCGATCTTCTCCCGCAGCTCGTTTTCGTTCTCCTCCAGCAGGAAGATCTTCTCCTCGTACTTGTGAATCAGCTCCTCCAGGCTGTCGATGTTTTCCTTCGCGTCCTGGTACTTGGACTGGTACGAGCTGCGCGACATTTCCAGCTCCTCGTTCCGCTGGCCCATGACTTCCAGATCTTCCTCCAGCCGCTGCAACCGCAACCGGGTGTCGTTCTCGATCTCCTCCAGCTCGCAGCGTTCCTCCTCCAGTCGCTCGTTTTCCAGCTCCACGCGGCCGAGCTTCTCCGACAGCTCCTTCACCCAACCTTCCAGCTGTACCTCGCGCTGCAATCGCTGCGCCAGCTGGCGCAGCTGCTGGTCGCCGCTGCTCTCGTACACCTTCAGCTTGTTCTCCAGCATCTCCGCCCGCTCGACGTAGAACTGCAGTCGGCGCCGGTCGCACGCTTCATCCCCGGTCGGGGGCGGTATGTTCAGCGCCAGCATCGAACCCTTGCTGGGCGTTTTGCAAACAGCTGCCACCGCTACGCCCTTGCACTCCTCGATCTTCTCCCGGAATCGATTCAGCTTCTCTATCTCGGCACACAGCTCGGCGTTCGTCTTTTCCAGCGCCGGGAAGTCGTCCGCTTCCGTCTGGGTGGAAACGTGAGTGCACGGTTCGTCCACAAACACGCCGCTCTCCTGCAAGCTGGTGGCGTTGTTCCAGCGCGACGATTTCTTCATGCCACCGAACGTTTCCGCGATCGAGGCAATCGAGGGTGCTTTCGGTGGCGGTACGGGCGCGGCCGCATGCTGGTCCGAGCTGTGGAACGGCTGCACGGTAGCGACAATCTTGCCACCGGCAGCCTTGAACGGCGTGGAGCTATTCATCACAGCGGCCGCGGCCGAATGCAGCAGCGCCCTCGGCGGTGTGCTGCTGTCCGGGAGGCTATAGTTGTACTTTTGGATGGGCGACTCCAGGCTCATGTCGTCGCCGGCAATCTCATGGTCCTGCGACAGGGCCTCGAGATTGTTCAGCAGCGACAGGATCTGGAGCAGACACAGCTTGTCCTCCTCGTCGTAGCACGTGCGCTTGGTCATGGCGATGAGCCGCTTGCGCACATCGTCCGTCGGAATTTGATCCAGCAGGGAGAGATCGCACGGCGACGGTACGCCGCTCTGCTGGTCCTCCAGATGGTGATGGCTGTTGGGTGAGGTGACACCGGAGTCGGATCGCTCCGAGAGCATTATCAGCTCATCGTGCTCCTTTTCCGTATCGGTCCAGCCGTCCTTTGTCGTTCCACCGCCGACCGTTGGGCTTGAGTTGTTTCGTAGAGACCACTGGAAGATGAGATAGTGGAAAAAAGGTTAATAATTGTTCCATTGAGAAAATAAATGCAATTGCTTAAATGAAAATGGTAAAAGAGAGCCTAACCATCCGTGAAATGTAACGACAAACGATCGTCGCATGAAACTGTACTCAAAGTAACAAATTGTGCCCAATCAACTGAAACACACCAGATGCGAGCTTCCCTACGCGCGTTAACCGTTAACTTGTCTTTAGTTTCAATGGCAAGAATTTTGTACCTCACTGCACCTCTTGGGAAAGGGCGCGCAGGCAAGGGTTTCGTCTGCATGACCTGCTCTCTCCTCAAAGCGAACTCCACGCCGCACGGCTAACGCCCTGTTTGGGATAATTATTTCCGAAAACTAATTCCCCCATCCCTTATCGCCGGCAATCAAAAGGGCCTCGCTGGGAGAAAGAAAAATAACGCCACACGAAAACTACCCAACACGTTCGCATACTAATTTTCCCGTGGAAGGGAAAATTCTCTCCACACCAGAACCAGTAGCGTACGGTTGAAGTTTAAACGGTATAACGGGTAGCCAGCCTTTCCTCCCCCGCTCGCTGGCAAGTTCGTTCAACTGCACTTTCTGTTGGTGTGTTTGTTGTTGTGGTGGTTGTTGCTGTTGCTGCTGTTACTACAACCGCTGCTCTGTCACGGTCATGGTTTTGCTGCGCACGCACTAAACCCCGGGCGTACCGTATCAGCCGGGGCCAAACCGCGGGAGCATCGTTCCCAGCAGTTAAAAGTGTTCAACAAATCTTTAATTATCGCGGGCTTCACCAAGTGTCGAGGCTTCCCGCGCGAGCGTGTCTTGCACTGGGCACGCAATACGGGTGGTGTGCGGAACCATCGATTTGCTTGCCTCACGCACGAAAACACACGCACGCGGAGTTTGTTGTCCATGTCACCGACCTGGCCGAGGTTTGGTTGGATAATTGAAGGAACAAAAACAAAACATTCAGTAGCCTGAAGCAATGCGTACAGTTCCGTAGCGCCCCAACTTTGCCGTGGAATCATTTCAAGCCCTTAAATGCCGCGATAATAGATACTATAACTTAAGTGAGACAAAAGGCAACTTAGTCTGCAATCTATCGTCCAGAGGTTCTGGAATTTATGGTTTAATTTATGAATCTCCGTCCAGCCTGACACTTTAATCTCAAACTCACAAGAAAATGAAGGACAGCCAAAGGGAAGCTATTTTAACGATCTTTTGTTGACTCATAGCATCATGGCTAGCTCCAATTCGATGGTCAGAACTAGTGCAGCATTGAGCTATGCTTACACTTCGTGCTTGAACGTTTCCCATAGCGTTGCTTTGGGGACGGTGAAAAACGGTGCCAAGTGGCCAGCGCCATTTCGTTATCTGCCAACTGCATCGTCGTCTATGTCGTGATCCCTTCCGCGGGAAAATGAATCAAGCGAATGCCAAGTGCTCCGTCGTTGCATTAAGTTTGAGCGTTCTACATCGTACACTGTTGTTTAGTAATTATCTACTGCAGACTGGTTGTGGTATGTATGTATCACAATGAAAACATTAGTTTGAACTCTGCAGAAGGTATTATTTCAATTAATTCATGTGCGTGTAGTTGCCATTCAACCTTCCATACAAATTTTACCATTCTACCATCTCACATATCATTGAAGTCTTCAATGTTACGGTTGACGAGAGAAAACGGTTATTAAAGATATTGCTCACAATTTGCTTCATTTCACCCATCGGCCAGCATGAAGGCCAGAAGGTTACCACGAACTTTGTGTGTGTGTGAGTGTGTTTGCCTTTTCGTTTTCTACTTGTATTATTCATGCTGCTGCTGCAGCTGCCCAAGCCATGATACTCTTTGTTTGTTTGTGATCTCGCTACATATGCGCGTGGCGGTACAAGCAAATGGGCACACTTAAGCACGGAAAATGCCATGATTTATGAACGATGCCGCCACGCCAGTGTGATATTAGAGTGCTAAATTATTGTAATTCACATGACCACCGGGGGCGTACGGTGCTTGGCCCACCCTCCAGAGCGAGGGTACTATGGAAGGGGCGACAGAAAGGTGGTACACCATTTGGTAGCGGGGCTGAGGCTTGGTGCAAGGTTCCGGGAAGTCATAAGTTTAGCAAAAAAGGCATTAATAAGCTCACGAGGCATAATGTAAGAATAAGACAGAGCTGGTGCAGAAAGTGATCATTCCCTTTCACTGTTTTTTCTTCTTTATCTTATTAATTCATATAGTAATTTGGGTAACGATTTGCCTTTCAATACTCAGTTGTAAATAATTGTTTTCGACAAACTCAGCTCATTTTATCAAAATACAATTGTCACAATATGGTTCCAATTCTGTATAAAAACCACAAGTAACGATTGACAAACCTACAACCGGCAGTATACAAAGCTAGATAGACGTCAATTACCCATTGACAACCTAATAATTTTAACCGCCCTGAAACGTACCATTCAGCAGTCGCCACAACGCTCTTGAAAAGCGTAATTTACACAGCAGCTCAAAGATTGTCGCCGTTTCTCACACAACACTTTCGATTGATCCTCTTAACACGTAACACTGGTGTGGGTGGCTTGGACCGTGATTGTTTTCACTGTCCTACAATCACAAACACACACAACACACACATCACAGCTTCATTACGACCACCAGCTGACTCCTACGACCATGATTGTAACGTGTCACGGTGTGAGGTTTTCTACAGGCCAAAAACGAACCACTAATCACCATGCTGGCGACGAAATCTTCGCTGAAGGATGCCCGGACGGTTAAAAACATCAACCAACTGTGTCAAACGTCGCCGCCGCAGTTACGGTTTAACACTAAGCCATTGATTACCATAAACACAAACTTCATATTTTACGACTTTGAAACGTTTAACTCTTTGATCCGCTTTTCACTTCAGATCGATGTATCAGTGCGAGTTGCCATTGGGATATTTGTATGGATTTGTTGTTTCAAATTTGTATACACTGTCACTCGGTAGATTTGATTGCTTGTGTATCAAACAGTAAGTCCCAAAACATCACAAAAGTACTTGCTTAGAAGGCTCTCTAGCTTTCCATTCCGCCATTCAACTCAAATCTCGATCAAAGACTATTTTTTCCGTGC
>NW_024428307.1:0-32641 GCF_017562075.2 Anopheles merus | reverse complement strand
TGCACCAAAATTGTGTACCGATCAGGGAAAGTACAACACGGAGGGCGCAGCCCGAGCGTACGCGTTCATGGATGTCCATGTTGGTACACATGCCCAAAATTGTGTACCGATCAGGGAGGAAGTACAACACGGAGGGCGCAGCCCGGCGTACGCGTTCATGGATGTCCATGTTGGTACACATGCTCCAAAATTGTTTACGATCAGGGAAAGTACAAACACGGAGGGCGCAGCCGAGCGTACGCGTTCATGGATGTCCATGTTGGTACAATCTACATGTACGTACCTAGTTTTGGTGTCAAAAGTTGCAATAAAGTGCTTGTATGCTTTAAAAGCTTATCTCAACCGGTCACCTTTTGGCCTGCCCTTTTATAGACAGAAACCTAAAAAGATACGCCCGAGGGCGGTAGCCCGAGGCGCGAAAACTCGCGATTTTTGTGTTTTCCATTCGCCCGGGACGACGAAATGAGCTCTGTGCACATCGTGCAGAAACTGTCTTCTCCACCTTTGTTTTTGTCCGTCTGATCATAAAATCACCCTTATTTGTGTACCATTTGGAGTGCGCAGCCAAAACGTACGCGTTAATGTAATGTTTGTAACACTACATGTATGTTCCTAGGATTTGGTAATGAGTCAAAACACACAATTCCCCGACCGTCGCGGACACCATTCTTGGACAGAAGTCCTAGTACGTAGAGTACTTTCCCTAGGTATGTGCCCGTTCGTGACTATCGTTGCGTGCATACGGACACGCTTGGGTATGTTTACCATACAAGGTTTACTAGGGAAAACCTGCTTGCTCGACCATTGCCCTCCCGTCGCGGACACCATTCTTGGACAGAAGTCCTAGTACGTAGAGTACTTTCCCTAGGTATGTGCCCGTTCGTGACTATCGTTGCGTGCATACGGACACGCTTGGGTATGTTTACCATACAAGGTTACTAGGGAAACCTGCTTGCTCGACCATTGCCCTCCCGTCGCGGACACCATTCTTGGACAGAAGTCCTAGTACGTAGAGTACTTTCCTAGGTATGTGCCCGTTCGTGGACTATCGTTGCGTGCATACGGACACGCTTGGGTATGTTTACCATACAAGGTTTACTAGGGAAACCTGCTTGCTCGACCATTGCCCTCCCGTCGCGGACACCATTCTTGGACGAAGTCCTAGTACGTAGAGTACTTTCCCTAGGTATGTGCCCGTTCGTGACTATCGTTGCGTGCATACGGACACGCTTGGGTATGTTTACCATACAAGGTTTACTAGGGAAACTGCTTGCTCGACCATTGCCCTCCGTCGCGGACACCATTCTTGGACAGAAGTCCTAGTACGTAGAGTACTTTCCCTAGGTATGTGCCCGTTCGTGAATATCGTTGCGTGCATACGGACACGCTTGGGTATGTTTACCATACAAGGTTTACTAGGGAAACCAGGAAGGAATTGCTAGGCACAGTTTTGTTCCATCCACAGGAACTTTAGTTACGTAAGTAGCTAGTTAACTTGTTTGCCATGATAACAAACTGCTTACCGCCCGTGCGCGGACACGCTTGGAAGAAGTCCTAGTACAAGAGTACTTTCCCTAGGTATGTGCCCTTCTGACCATCGTGCGTGATACGGACACGCTTGGGTTTGTACCATACAAGGTTACTAGGGAAACCTAGGATGGCCCGTTCGGCAACGTTTCGTTCATGCACAGTACTTTCGTTGGGTAAGGTAGCTATTTAACTTGTTTGCCATGATAAGCAACCTGCTTCCCCTCCCGTCGCGGACACCATTCTTGGACAGAAGTCCTAGTACGTAGAGTACTTTCCCTAGGTATGTGCCCGTTCGTGACTATCGTTGCGTGCATACGGACACGCTTGGGTATGTTACCATACAAGGTTTACTAGGGAAACCTGCTTGCTCGACCATTGCCCTCCCGTCGCGGACACCATTCTTGGACAGAAGTCCTAGTACGTAGAGTACTTCCCTAGGTATGTGCCCGTTCGTGACTATCGTTGCGTGCATACGGACACGCTGGGTATGTTTACCATACAAGGTTTACTAGGGAAACCTGCTTGCTCGACCATTGCCCTCCCGTCGCGGACACCATTCTTGGACAGAAGTCCTAGTACGTAGAGTACTTTCCCTAGGTATGTGCCCGTTCGTGACTATCGTTGCGTGCATACGGACACGCTTGGGTATGTTTACCATACAAGGTTTACTAGGGAAACCTGCTTGCTCGACCATTGCCCTCCCGTCGCGGACACCATTCTTGGACAGAAGTCCTAGTACGTAGAGTACTTTCCCTAGGTATGTGCCCGTTCGTGACTATCGTTGCGTGCATACGGACACGCTTGGGTATGTTTACCATACAAGGTTTACTAGGGAAACCTGCTTGCTCGACCATTGCCCTCCCGTCGCGGACACCATTCTTGGACAGAAGTCCTAGTACGTAGAGTACTTTCCCTAGGTATGTGCCCGTTCGTGACTATCGTTGCGTGCATACGGACACGCTTGGGTATGTTTACCATACAAGGTTTACTAGGGAAAACAGGAGGAATTCTAGGCACACGTTTTGTTCCATCCACAGTAACTTTCGTTCTCTTAAGGTAGCTATTTAACTTGTTTGCCATGATAAGCAACCTGCTTCCCGACCGTCGCGGACACCATTCTTGGACAGAAGTCCTAGTACGTAGAGTACTTTCCCTAGGTATGTGCCCGTTCGTGACTATCGTTGCGTGCATACGGACACGCTTGGGTATGTTTACCATACAAGGTTTACTAGGGAAACCAGGAAGGAATTCTAGGCACACGTTTTGTTCCATCCACAGTAACTTTCGTTCTCTTAAGGTAGCTATTTAACTTGTTTGCCATGATAAGCAACCTGCTTCCCGACCGTCGCGGACACCATTCTTGGACAGAAGTCCTAGTACGTAGAGTACTTTCCCTAGGTATGTGCCCGTTCGTGACTATCGTTGCGTGCATACGGACACGCTTGGGTATGTTTACCATACAAGGTTTACTAGGGAAACCTGCTTGCTCGACCATTGCCCTCCCGTCGCGGACACCATTCTTGGACAGAAGTCCTAGTACGTAGAGTACTTTCCCTAGGTATGTGCCCGTTCGTGACTATCGTTGCGTGCATACGGACACGCTTGGGTATGTTTACCATACAAGGTTTACTAGGGAAACCTGCTTGCTCGACCATTGCCCTCCCGTCGCGGACACCATTCTTGGACAGAAGTCCTAGTACGTAGAGTACTTTCCCTAGGTATGTGCCCGTTCGTGACTATCGTTGCGTGCATACGGACACGCTTGGGTATGTTTACCATACAAGGTTTACTAGGGAAACCTGCTTGCTCGACCATTGCCCTCCCGTCGCGGACACCATTCTTGGACAGAAGTCCTAGTACGTAGAGTACTTTCCCTAGGTATGTGCCCGTTCGTGACTATCGTTGCGTGCATACGGACACGCTTGGGTATGTTTACCATACAAGGTTTACTAGGGAAACCAGGAAGGAATTCTAGGCACACGTTTTGTTCCATCCACAGTAACTTTCGTTCTCTTAAGGTAGCTATTTAACTTGTTTGCCATGATAAGCAACCTGCTTCCCCGACCGTCGCGGACACCATTCTTGGACAGAAGTCCTAGTACGTAGAGTACTTTCCCTAGGTATGTGCCCGTTCGTGACTATCGTTGCGTGCATACGGACACGCTTGGGTATGTTTACCATACAAGGTTTACTAGGGAAACCTGCTTGCTCGACCATTGCCCTCCCGTCGCGGACACCATTCTTGGACAGAAGTCCTAGTACGTAGAGTACTTTCCCTAGGTATGTGCCCGTTCGTGACTATCGTTGCGTGCATACGGACACGCTTGGGTATGTTTACCATACAAGGTTTACTAGGGAAACCTGCTTGCTCGACCATTGCCCTCCCGTCGCGGACACCATTCTTGGACAGAAGTCCTAGTACGTAGAGTACTTTCCCTAGGTATGTGCCCGTTCGTGACTATCGTTGCGTGCATACGGACACGCTTGGGTATGTTTACCATACAAGGTTTACTAGGGAAACCTGCTTGCTCGACCATTGCCCTCCCGTCGCGGACACCATTCTTGGACAGAAGTCCTAGTACGTAGAGTACTTTCCCTAGGTATGTGCCCGTTCGTGACTATCGTTGCGTGCATACGGACACGCTTGGGTATGTTTACCATACAAGGTTTACTAGGGAAACCTGCTTGCTCGACCATTGCCCTCCCGTCGCGGACACCATTCTTGGACAGAAGTCCTAGTACGTAGAGTACTTTCCCTAGGTATGTGCCCGTTCGTGACTATCGTTGCGTGCATACGGACACGCTTGGGTATGTTTACCATACAAGGTTTACTAGGGAAACCTGCTTGCTCGACCATTGCCCTCCCGTCGCGGACACCATTCTTGGACAGAAGTCCTAGTACGTAGAGTACTTTCCCTAGGTATGTGCCCGTTCGTGACTATCGTTGCGTGCATACGGACACGCTTGGGTATGTTTACCATACAAGGTTTACTAGGGAAACCTGCTTGCTCGACCATTGCCCTCCCGTCGCGGACACCATTCTTGGACAGAAGTCCTAGTACGTAGAGTACTTTCCCTAGGTATGTGCCCGTTCGTGACTATCGTTGCGTGCATACGGACACGCTTGGGTATGTTTACCATACAAGGTTTACTAGGGAAACCTGCTTGCTCGACCATTGCCCTCCCGTCGCGGACACCATTCTTGGACAGAAGTCCTAGTACGTAGAGTACTTTCCCTAGGTATGTGCCCGTTCGTGACTATCGTTGCGTGCATACGGACACGCTTGGGTATGTTTACCATACAAGGTTTACTAGGGAAACCTGCTTGCTCGACCATTGCCCTCCCGTCGCGGACACCATTCTTGGACAGAAGTCCTAGTACGTAGAGTACTTTCCCTAGGTATGTGCCCGTTCGTGACTATCGTTGCGTGCATACGGACACGCTTGGGTATGTTTACCATACAAGGTTTACTAGGGAAACCTGCTTGCTCGACCATTGCCCTCCCGTCGCGGACACCATTCTTGGACAGAAGTCCTAGTACGTAGAGTACTTTCCCTAGGTATGTGCCCGTTCGTGACTATCGTTGCGTGCATACGGACACGCTTGGGTATGTTTACCATACAAGGTTTACTAGGGAAACCTGCTTGCTCGACCATTGCCCTCCCGTCGCGGACACCATTCTTGGACAGAAGTCCTAGTACGTAGAGTACTTTCCCTAGGTATGTGCCCGTTCGTGACTATCGTTGCGTGCATACGGACACGCTTGGGTATGTTTACCATACAAGGTTTACTAGGGAAACCTGCTTGCTCGACCATTGCCCTCCCGTCGCGGACACCATTCTTGGACAGAAGTCCTAGTACGTAGAGTACTTTCCCTAGGTATGTGCCCGTTCGTGACTATCGTTGCGTGCATACGGACACGCTTGGGTATGTTTACCATACAAGGTTTACTAGGGAAACCTGCTTGCTCGACCATTGCCCTCCCGTCGCGGACACCATTCTTGGACAGAAGTCCTAGTACGTAGAGTACTTTCCCTAGGTATGTGCCCGTTCGTGACTATCGTTGCGTGCATACGGACACGCTTGGGTATGTTTACCATACAAGGTTTACTAGGGAAACCTGCTTGCTCGACCATTGCCCTCCCGTCGCGGACACCATTCTTGGACAGAAGTCCTAGTACGTAGAGTACTTTCCCTAGGTATGTGCCCGTTCGTGACTATCGTTGCGTGCATACGGACACGCTTGGGTATGTTTACCATACAAGGTTTACTAGGGAAACCTGCTTGCTCGACCATTGCCCTCCCGTCGCGGACACCATTCTTGGACAGAAGTCCTAGTACGTAGAGTACTTTCCCTAGGTATGTGCCCGTTCGTGACTATCGTTGCGTGCATACGGACACGCTTGGGTATGTTTACCATACAAGGTTTACTAGGGAAACCAGGAAGGAATTCTAGGCACACGTTTTGTTCCATCCACAGTAACTTTCGTTCTCTTAAGGTAGCTATTTAACTTGTTTGCCATGATAAGCAACCTGCTTCCCCGACCGTCGCGGACACCATTCTTGGACAGAAGTCCTAGTACGTAGAGTACTTTCCCTAGGTATGTGCCCGTTCGTGACTATCGTTGCGTGCATACGGACACGCTTGGGTATGTTTACCATACAAGGTTTACTAGGGAAACCTGCTTGCTCGACCATTGCCCTCCCGTCGCGGACACCATTCTTGGACAGAAGTCCTAGTACGTAGAGTACTTTCCCTAGGTATGTGCCCGTTCGTGACTATCGTTGCGTGCATACGGACACGCTTGGGTATGTTTACCATACAAGGTTTACTAGGGAAACCTGCTTGCTCGACCATTGCCCTCCCGTCGCGGACACCATTCTTGGACAGAAGTCCTAGTACGTAGAGTACTTTCCCTAGGTATGTGCCCGTTCGTGACTATCGTTGCGTGCATACGGACACGCTTGGGTATGTTTACCATACAAGGTTTACTAGGGAAACCTGCTTGCTCGACCATTGCCCTCCCGTCGCGGACACCATTCTTGGACAGAAGTCCTAGTACGTAGAGTACTTTCCCTAGGTATGTGCCCGTTCGTGACTATCGTTGCGTGCATACGGACACGCTTGGGTATGTTTACCATACAAGGTTTACTAGGGAAACCTGCTTGCTCGACCATTGCCCTCCCGTCGCGGACACCATTCTTGGACAGAAGTCCTAGTACGTAGAGTACTTTCCCTAGGTATGTGCCCGTTCGTGACTATCGTTGCGTGCATACGGACACGCTTGGGTATGTTTACCATACAAGGTTTACTAGGGAAACCTGCTTGCTCGACCATTGCCCTCCCGTCGCGGACACCATTCTTGGACAGAAGTCCTAGTACGTAGAGTACTTTCCCTAGGTATGTGCCCGTTCGTGACTATCGTTGCGTGCATACGGACACGCTTGGGTATGTTTACCATACAAGGTTTACTAGGGAAACCTGCTTGCTCGACCATTGCCCTCCCGTCGCGGACACCATTCTTGGACAGAAGTCCTAGTACGTAGAGTACTTTCCCTAGGTATGTGCCCGTTCGTGACTATCGTTGCGTGCATACGGACACGCTTGGGTATGTTTACCATACAAGGTTTACTAGGGAAACCTGCTTGCTCGACCATTGCCCTCCCGTCGCGGACACCATTCTTGGACAGAAGTCCTAGTACGTAGAGTACTTTCCCTAGGTATGTGCCCGTTCGTGACTATCGTTGCGTGCATACGGACACGCTTGGGTATGTTTACCATACAAGGTTTACTAGGGAAACCTGCTTGCTCGACCATTGCCCTCCCGTCGCGGACACCATTCTTGGACAGAAGTCCTAGTACGTAGAGTACTTTCCCTAGGTATGTGCCCGTTCGTGACTATCGTTGCGTGCATACGGACACGCTTGGGTATGTTTACCATACAAGGTTTACTAGGGAAACCTGCTTGCTCGACCATTGCCCTCCCGTCGCGGACACCATTCTTGGACAGAAGTCCTAGTACGTAGAGTACTTTCCCTAGGTATGTGCCCGTTCGTGACTATCGTTGCGTGCATACGGACACGCTTGGGTATGTTTACCATACAAGGTTTACTAGGGAAACCTGCTTGCTCGACCATTGCCCTCCCGTCGCGGACACCATTCTTGGACAGAAGTCCTAGTACGTAGAGTACTTTCCCTAGGTATGTGCCCGTTCGTGACTATCGTTGCGTGCATACGGACACGCTTGGGTATGTTTACCATACAAGGTTTACTAGGGAAACCTGCTTGCTCGACCATTGCCCTCCCGTCGCGGACACCATTCTTGGACAGAAGTCCTAGTACGTAGAGTACTTTCCCTAGGTATGTGCCCGTTCGTGACTATCGTTGCGTGCATACGGACACGCTTGGGTATGTTTACCATACAAGGTTTACTAGGGAAACCTGCTTGCTCGACCATTGCCCTCCCGTCGCGGACACCATTCTTGGACAGAAGTCCTAGTACGTAGAGTACTTTCCCTAGGTATGTGCCCGTTCGTGACTATCGTTGCGTGCATACGGACACGCTTGGGTATGTTTACCATACAAGGTTTACTAGGGAAACCTGCTTGCTCGACCATTGCCCTCCCGTCGCGGACACCATTCTTGGACAGAAGTCCTAGTACGTAGAGTACTTTCCCTAGGTATGTGCCCGTTCGTGACTATCGTTGCGTGCATACGGACACGCTTGGGTATGTTTACCATACAAGGTTTACTAGGGAAACCTGCTTGCTCGACCATTGCCCTCCCGTCGCGGACACCATTCTTGGACAGAAGTCCTAGTACGTAGAGTACTTTCCCTAGGTATGTGCCCGTTCGTGACTATCGTTGCGTGCATACGGACACGCTTGGGTATGTTTACCATACAAGGTTTACTAGGGAAACCTGCTTGCTCGACCATTGCCCTCCCGTCGCGGACACCATTCTTGGACAGAAGTCCTAGTACGTAGAGTACTTTCCCTAGGTATGTGCCCGTTCGTGACTATCGTTGCGTGCATACGGACACGCTTGGGTATGTTTACCATACAAGGTTTACTAGGGAAACCTGCTTGCTCGACCATTGCCCTCCCGTCGCGGACACCATTCTTGGACAGAAGTCCTAGTACGTAGAGTACTTTCCCTAGGTATGTGCCCGTTCGTGACTATCGTTGCGTGCATACGGACACGCTTGGGTATGTTTACCATACAAGGTTTACTAGGGAAACCTGCTTGCTCGACCATTGCCCTCCCGTCGCGGACACCATTCTTGGACAGAAGTCCTAGTACGTAGAGTACTTTCCCTAGGTATGTGCCCGTTCGTGACTATCGTTGCGTGCATACGGACACGCTTGGGTATGTTTACCATACAAGGTTTACTAGGGAAACCTGCTTGCTCGACCATTGCCCTCCCGTCGCGGACACCATTCTTGGACAGAAGTCCTAGTACGTAGAGTACTTTCCCTAGGTATGTGCCCGTTCGTGACTATCGTTGCGTGCATACGGACACGCTTGGGTATGTTTACCATACAAGGTTTACTAGGGAAACCTGCTTGCTCGACCATTGCCCTCCCGTCGCGGACACCATTCTTGGACAGAAGTCCTAGTACGTAGAGTACTTTCCCTAGGTATGTGCCCGTTCGTGACTATCGTTGCGTGCATACGGACACGCTTGGGTATGTTTACCATACAAGGTTTACTAGGGAAACCTGCTTGCTCGACCATTGCCCTCCCGTCGCGGACACCATTCTTGGACAGAAGTCCTAGTACGTAGAGTACTTTCCCTAGGTATGTGCCCGTTCGTGACTATCGTTGCGTGCATACGGACACGCTTGGGTATGTTTACCATACAAGGTTTACTAGGGAAACCAGGAAGGAATTCTAGGCACACGTTTTGTTCCATCCACAGTAACTTTCGTTCTCTTAAGGTAGCTATTTAACTTGTTTGCCATGATAACAACCTGCTTCCCCGACCGTCGCGGACACCATTCTTGGACAGAAGTCCTAGTACGTAGAGTACTTTCCCTAGGTATGTGCCCGTTCGTGACTATCGTTGCGTGCATACGGACACGCTTGGGTATGTTTACCATACAAGGTTTACTAGGGAAACCTGCTTGCTCGACCATTGCCCTCCCGTCGCGGACACCATTCTTGGACAGAAGTCCTAGTACGTAGAGTACTTTCCCTAGGTATGTGCCCGTTCGTGACTATCGTTGCGTGCATACGGACACGCTTGGGTATGTTTACCATACAAGGTTTACTAGGGAAACCTGCTTGCTCGACCATTGCCCTCCCGTCGCGGACACCATTCTTGGACAGAAGTCCTAGTACGTAGAGTACTTTCCCTAGGTATGTGCCCGTTCGTGACTATCGTTGCGTGCATACGGACACGCTTGGGTATGTTTACCATACAAGGTTTACTAGGGAAACCTGCTTGCTCGACCATTGCCCTCCCGTCGCGGACACCATTCTTGGACAGAAGTCCTAGTACGTAGAGTACTTTCCCTAGGTATGTGCCCGTTCGTGACTATCGTTGCGTGCATACGGACACGCTTGGGTATGTTTACCATACAAGGTTTACTAGGGAAACCAGGAAGGAATTCTAGGCACACGTTTTGTTCCATCCACAGTAACTTTCGTTCTCTTAAGGTAGCTATTTAACTTGTTTGCCATGATAAGCAACCTGCTTCCCCGACCGTCGCGGACACCATTCTTGGACAGAAGTCCTAGTACGTAGAGTACTTTCCCTAGGTATGTGCCCGTTCGTGACTATCGTTGCGTGCATACGGACACGCTTGGGTATGTTTACCATACAAGGTTTACTAGGGAAACCTGCTTGCTCGACCATTGCCCTCCCGTCGCGGACACCATTCTTGGACAGAAGTCCTAGTACGTAGAGTACTTTCCCTAGGTATGTGCCCGTTCGTGACTATCGTTGCGTGCATACGGACACGCTTGGGTATGTTTACCATACAAGGTTTACTAGGGAAACCTGCTTGCTCGACCATTGCCCTCCCGTCGCGGACACCATTCTTGGACAGAAGTCCTAGTACGTAGAGTACTTTCCCTAGGTATGTGCCCGTTCGTGACTATCGTTGCGTGCATACGGACACGCTTGGGTATGTTTACCATACAAGGTTTACTAGGGAAACCTGCTTGCTCGACCATTGCCCTCCCGTCGCGGACACCATTCTTGGACAGAAGTCCTAGTACGTAGAGTACTTTCCCTAGGTATGTGCCCGTTCGTGACTATCGTTGCGTGCATACGGACACGCTTGGGTATGTTTACCATACAAGGTTTACTAGGGAAACCTGCTTGCTCGACCATTGCCCTCCCGTCGCGGACACCATTCTTGGACAGAAGTCCTAGTACGTAGAGTACTTTCCCTAGGTATGTGCCCGTTCGTGACTATCGTTGCGTGCATACGGACACGCTTGGGTATGTTTACCATACAAGGTTTACTAGGGAAACCTGCTTGCTCGACCATTGCCCTCCCGTCGCGGACACCATTCTTGGACAGAAGTCCTAGTACGTAGAGTACTTTCCCTAGGTATGTGCCCGTTCGTGACTATCGTTGCGTGCATACGGACACGCTTGGGTATGTTTACCATACAAGGTTTACTAGGGAAACCTGCTTGCTCGACCATTGCCCTCCCGTCGCGGACACCATTCTTGGACAGAAGTCCTAGTACGTAGAGTACTTTCCCTAGGTATGTGCCCGTTCGTGACTATCGTTGCGTGCATACGGACACGCTTGGGTATGTTTACCATACAAGGTTTACTAGGGAAACCTGCTTGCTCGACCATTGCCCTCCCGTCGCGGACACCATTCTTGGACAGAAGTCCTAGTACGTAGAGTACTTTCCCTAGGTATGTGCCCGTTCGTGACTATCGTTGCGTGCATACGGACACGCTTGGGTATGTTTACCATACAAGGTTTACTAGGGAAACCTGCTTGCTCGACCATTGCCCTCCCGTCGCGGACACCATTCTTGGACAGAAGTCCTAGTACGTAGAGTACTTTCCCTAGGTATGTGCCCGTTCGTGACTATCGTTGCGTGCATACGGACACGCTTGGGTATGTTTACCATACAAGGTTTACTAGGGAAACCTGCTTGCTCGACCATTGCCCTCCCGTCGCGGACACCATTCTTGGACAGAAGTCCTAGTACGTAGAGTACTTTCCCTAGGTATGTGCCCGTTCGTGACTATCGTTGCGTGCATACGGACACGCTTGGGTATGTTTACCATACAAGGTTTACTAGGGAAACCTGCTTGCTCGACCATTGCCCTCCCGTCGCGGACACCATTCTTGGACAGAAGTCCTAGTACGTAGAGTACTTTCCCTAGGTATGTGCCCGTTCGTGACTATCGTTGCGTGCATACGGACACGCTTGGGTATGTTTACCATACAAGGTTTACTAGGGAAACCTGCTTGCTCGACCATTGCCCTCCCGTCGCGGACACCATTCTTGGACAGAAGTCCTAGTACGTAGAGTACTTTCCCTAGGTATGTGCCCGTTCGTGACTATCGTTGCGTGCATACGGACACGCTTGGGTATGTTTACCATACAAGGTTTACTAGGGAAACCTGCTTGCTCGACCATTGCCCTCCCGTCGCGGACACCATTCTTGGACAGAAGTCCTAGTACGTAGAGTACTTTCCCTAGGTATGTGCCCGTTCGTGACTATCGTTGCGTGCATACGGACACGCTTGGGTATGTTTACCATACAAGGTTTACTAGGGAAACCTGCTTGCTCGACCATTGCCCTCCCGTCGCGGACACCATTCTTGGACAGAAGTCCTAGTACGTAGAGTACTTTCCCTAGGTATGTGCCCGTTCGTGACTATCGTTGCGTGCATACGGACACGCTTGGGTATGTTTACCATACAAGGTTTACTAGGGAAACCAGGAAGGAATTCTAGGCACACGTTTTGTTCCATCCACAGTAACTTTCGTTCTCTTAAGGTAGCTATTTAACTTGTTTGCCATGATAAGCAACCTGCTTCCCCGACCGTCGCGGACACCATTCTTGGACAGAAGTCCTAGTACGTAGAGTACTTTCCCTAGGTATGTGCCCGTTCGTGACTATCGTTGCGTGCATACGGACACGCTTGGGTATGTTTACCATACAAGGTTTACTAGGGAAACCAGGAAGGAATTCTAGGCACACGTTTTGTTCCATCCACAGTAACTTTCGTTCTCTTAAGGTAGCTATTTAACTTGTTTGCCATGATAAGCAACCTGCTTCCCCGACCGTCGCGGACACCATTCTTGGACAGAAGTCCTAGTACGTAGAGTACTTTCCCTAGGTATGTGCCCGTTCGTGACTATCGTTGCGTGCATACGGACACGCTTGGGTATGTTTACCATACAAGGTTTACTAGGGAAACCTGCTTGCTCGACCATTGCCCTCCCGTCGCGGACACCATTCTTGGACAGAAGTCCTAGTACGTAGAGTACTTTCCCTAGGTATGTGCCCGTTCGTGACTATCGTTGCGTGCATACGGACACGCTTGGGTATGTTTACCATACAAGGTTTACTAGGGAAACCTGCTTGCTCGACCATTGCCCTCCCGTCGCGGACACCATTCTTGGACAGAAGTCCTAGTACGTAGAGTACTTTCCCTAGGTATGTGCCCGTTCGTGACTATCGTTGCGTGCATACGGACACGCTTGGGTATGTTTACCATACAAGGTTTACTAGGGAAACCTGCTTGCTCGACCATTGCCCTCCCGTCGCGGACACCATTCTTGGACAGAAGTCCTAGTACGTAGAGTACTTTCCCTAGGTATGTGCCCGTTCGTGACTATCGTTGCGTGCATACGGACACGCTTGGGTATGTTTACCATACAAGGTTTACTAGGGAAACCAGGAAGGAATTCTAGGCACACGTTTTGTTCCATCCACAGTAACTTTCGTTCTCTTAAGGTAGCTATTTAACTTGTTTGCCATGATAAGCAACCTGCTTCCCCGACCGTCGCGGACACCATTCTTGGACAGAAGTCCTAGTACGTAGAGTACTTTCCCTAGGTATGTGCCCGTTCGTGACTATCGTTGCGTGCATACGGACACGCTTGGGTATGTTTACCATACAAGGTTTACTAGGGAAACCTGCTTGCTCGACCATTGCCCTCCCGTCGCGGACACCATTCTTGGACAGAAGTCCTAGTACGTAGAGTACTTTCCCTAGGTATGTGCCCGTTCGTGACTATCGTTGCGTGCATACGGACACGCTTGGGTATGTTTACCATACAAGGTTTACTAGGGAAACCTGCTTGCTCGACCATTGCCCTCCCGTCGCGGACACCATTCTTGGACAGAAGTCCTAGTACGTAGAGTACTTTCCCTAGGTATGTGCCCGTTCGTGACTATCGTTGCGTGCATACGGACACGCTTGGGTATGTTTACCATACAAGGTTTACTAGGGAAACCTGCTTGCTCGACCATTGCCCTCCCGTCGCGGACACCATTCTTGGACAGAAGTCCTAGTACGTAGAGTACTTTCCCTAGGTATGTGCCCGTTCGTGACTATCGTTGCGTGCATACGGACACGCTTGGGTATGTTTACCATACAAGGTTTACTAGGGAAACCTGCTTGCTCGACCATTGCCCTCCCGTCGCGGACACCATTCTTGGACAGAAGTCCTAGTACGTAGAGTACTTTCCCTAGGTATGTGCCCGTTCGTGACTATCGTTGCGTGCATACGGACACGCTTGGGTATGTTTACCATACAAGGTTTACTAGGGAAACCTGCTTGCTCGACCATTGCCCTCCCGTCGCGGACACCATTCTTGGACAGAAGTCCTAGTACGTAGAGTACTTTCCCTAGGTATGTGCCCGTTCGTGACTATCGTTGCGTGCATACGGACACGCTTGGGTATGTTTACCATACAAGGTTTACTAGGGAAACCTGCTTGCTCGACCATTGCCCTCCCGTCGCGGACACCATTCTTGGACAGAAGTCCTAGTACGTAGAGTACTTTCCCTAGGTATGTGCCCGTTCGTGACTATCGTTGCGTGCATACGGACACGCTTGGGTATGTTTACCATACAAGGTTTACTAGGGAAACCTGCTTGCTCGACCATTGCCCTCCCGTCGCGGACACCATTCTTGGACAGAAGTCCTAGTACGTAGAGTACTTTCCCTAGGTATGTGCCCGTTCGTGACTATCGTTGCGTGCATACGGACACGCTTGGGTATGTTTACCATACAAGGTTTACTAGGGAAACCTGCTTGCTCGACCATTGCCCTCCCGTCGCGGACACCATTCTTGGACAGAAGTCCTAGTACGTAGAGTACTTTCCCTAGGTATGTGCCCGTTCGTGACTATCGTTGCGTGCATACGGACACGCTTGGGTATGTTTACCATACAAGGTTTACTAGGGAAACCTGCTTGCTCGACCATTGCCCTCCCGTCGCGGACACCATTCTTGGACAGAAGTCCTAGTACGTAGAGTACTTTCCCTAGGTATGTGCCCGTTCGTGACTATCGTTGCGTGCATACGGACACGCTTGGGTATGTTTACCATACAAGGTTTACTAGGGAAACCTGCTTGCTCGACCATTGCCCTCCCGTCGCGGACACCATTCTTGGACAGAAGTCCTAGTACGTAGAGTACTTTCCCTAGGTATGTGCCCGTTCGTGACTATCGTTGCGTGCATACGGACACGCTTGGGTATGTTTACCATACAAGGTTTACTAGGGAAACCTGCTTGCTCGACCATTGCCCTCCCGTCGCGGACACCATTCTTGGACAGAAGTCCTAGTACGTAGAGTACTTTCCCTAGGTATGTGCCCGTTCGTGACTATCGTTGCGTGCATACGGACACGCTTGGGTATGTTTACCATACAAGGTTTACTAGGGAAACCAGGAAGGAATTCTAGGCACACGTTTTGTTCCATCCACAGTAACTTTCGTTCTCTTAAGGTAGCTATTTAACTTGTTTGCCATGATAAGCAACCTGCTTCCCCGACCGTCGCGGACACCATTCTTGGACAGAAGTCCTAGTACGTAGAGTACTTTCCCTAGGTATGTGCCCGTTCGTGACTATCGTTGCGTGCATACGGACACGCTTGGGTATGTTTACCATACAAGGTTTACTAGGGAAACCAGGAAGGAATTCTAGGCACACGTTTTGTTCCATCCACAGTAACTTTCGTTCTCTTAAGGTAGCTATTTAACTTGTTTGCCATGATAAGCAACCTGCTTCCCCGACCGTCGCGGACACCATTCTTGGACAGAAGTCCTAGTACGTAGAGTACTTTCCCTAGGTATGTGCCCGTTCGTGACTATCGTTGCGTGCATACGGACACGCTTGGGTATGTTTACCATACAAGGTTTACTAGGGAAACCTGCTTGCTCGACCATTGCCCTCCCGTCGCGGACACCATTCTTGGACAGAAGTCCTAGTACGTAGCGTTCTTTATTGTACTTGATCAGTTTGTATTGCCTTCGCTTTGTTCCATCGACACTTGCTACTGCTCACTAAGGGGTTTTTGTTTGTGATGTGTACGATAAGCCACCGTCTATCCTATCCGGCACTTTATCAACACTTTTCACCCAAGTCATAGGAACGTAGTGTACTTTCCCTGATCGGTACACAATTTTGGTGCACGGCTATCCTGACCGGCAACTTGTACCAACATGGACATCCATGAACGCGTACGCTCGGGCTGCGCCCTCCGTGTTGTACTTTCCCTGATCGGTACACAATTTTGGTGCACGGCTATCCTGACCGGCAACTTGTACCAACATGGACATCCATGAACGCGTACGCTCGGGCTGCGCCCTCCGTGTTGTACTTTCCCTGATCGGTACACAATTTTGGTGCACGGCTATCCTGACCGGCAACTTGTACCAACATGGACATCCATGAACGCGTACGCTCGGGCTGCGCCCTCCGTGTTGTACTTTCCCTGATCGGTACACAATTTTGGTGCACGGCTATCCTGACCGGCACTAAATCGTCACTTTTCGTTCATAACCTAGGAACGTCGTGTAGGTTTCATCATTTTTATGTTTGATTCGGTTTAATATGATTGAAAAATACGCTAAGTCCTAGAAATCTGAACTCGAATACTTCCTCCATGTTGCGCCAAAAGCTATTGACCAACGCCTAGCTTGAGACCCATTTATAGTTTAATTTCCATTAATAGTTTTGAAAATAAGCTAAGTCCCAGAAATCTGAACTCGAATACTTCCTCCATGTGGCGCCAAAAGCTACTGACCAACGCCTAGCTTGAGACCCATTTATAGTTTAATTTCCATTAATAGTTTTGAAAAATACGCTAAGTCCCAGAAATCTGAACTCGAATACTTTCTCCATGTGGCGCCAAAAGCTACTGACCAACGCCTAGCTTGAGACCCATTAATAGTTTAATTTAAATTAATAGTTTTGAAAAATACGCTAAGTCCCAGAAATCTGAACTCGAATACTTCCTCCATGTTGCGCCAAAAGCTACTGACCAACGCCTAGCTTGAGACCCATTAATAGTTTAATTTAAATTAATAGTTTTGAAAAATACGCTAAGTCCCAGAAATCTGAACTCGAATACTTTCTCCATGTGGCGCCAAAAGCTACTGACCAACGCCTAGGTACATGGTTGGTACATGGATTGTATGCATGCAGGCGTACTGCCGTGCTGGACCGGAAAATCGCACTAGCTACTAGAACGTAGAGTAATTCCCCTAGATAGGTGCTTTTGCATGCCTCTGATCGACGACCATGCAACTTGCAACGTGCGACACGCGTAGGTAGGCTTCCCCATACAAGTTCCCTAGGGTAGCACCAAATTGCATACTTTCAGGCGTAATTTTCGGAACCGTGTACCGTGCATGGTACAAGTATCAGTAGCTCGTGCAATTTGTTTTGCATCGTGTTGCGGTTGCCGGTGCGTCAAGATAGGAGTGTTTCGAGACTTTTGCCAAGCTTGAGTGCCATTTGCAGGATAATTGATGTTCTAGCCACGTTAAACATGCCACTTAATGCCGAAAAGGAAAAAGCCGTTTTCTAGGGACGTCCTGTCAAAAAGGTTGCCATCAGCGCTTTCCTCTCGAGTTCAGGATTCTTGGACTTAGCGTTTTTTCACGATCCAATCAAAAGACCAGATCGTGAAATAAACAATTAATACAAGTATGTACTAGTACATCCCTTCAACCGAAGGAAGTACACCATACATGACCCGTACGCCAATCATCCAAGCACATGACACGTCGACTAAGTCAACACATCATACAACTTGGACAACCGACGGGCAAGTAGGTCATCTCGTACACGACACATCGACCGACGAGGTCAACACGCCATGCACAAGACATCCTACTACCAAGACCGACCACCTCGACACACGACACGTTAACCAAACATGGTCAACATCATCATGCGCAAGGCAACCGGCCCAAACGGGTCAACATATACAACTTGTAACGAGAGCATGTAAGCTTACTGGTGTGGTCTGCACGTTCCTCGCATCAAGACAATCAAGTCAAGAAGGAGGAACGCCGACAAGCTCATTAGTGTTACGCGTCCATCTCCAACCTATGTCAAGTCACTCGTCTGACAAGGAAGAAGCACGACACATGTCCACTAATGTAAAGGAACAGTCTCCAGACCAAGTCAAGTCGCTCGTCTGACAAGGAAGGAGCCTGCACCAAGCTTCACCAGTATCCATCAAGTCCATTGTCCGTGAAGGCGGTCGAGCACAACACAGACCAGACAAGGTGAACAAAAGCTTACTACGAGTGTACTTATATGACTCACTGGTGTGGTCCGCACGGTCCTCACATCGAGACAATCAAGTCAAGAAGGAGGCACGCCGACAAGCTCATCAGTGTTAAGCAACCTTCTCCACAGCATGTCAAGTCACTCGTCTGACAAGCTAGGAGCACGATGCATGTCCACCAATGTAAAGCCTTAGTCTCCAGACCAAGTCAAGTCACTCGTCTGACAAGGAAGGAGCCTAAGTCAAGCTTCACCAGTACCCATTACCTAGTCCATGGCTGCATTAAGCACTTCATGAACAGGACAAGGTAGAGCCATAATGAGTGTACAGTATACGTACTGGTGTGGGTCGCACGGTCCTCACATCAAGACAATCAAGTCAAGAAGGAGGCACGCCGACAAGCTCACTAGTGTTACGTGTCCCGCTCCATACCATGGTCAAGTCACTCGTCTGACACGGAAGGAGCCAACTCTTGTCCACTAGTGTAAAGGAACGGTCTCCAGACCAAGTCAAGTCACTCGTCTGACAAGGAAGGAGCACGCACCAAGCTTCACCAGTGACCAACCCACTCCCTTGACGATGAAGGTAGCCAAGCTTCAACGCTAGGGTATGGGTAGTCCGTATGACTGTACTGGTGTGGGTCGCACGGTCCTCACATCAAGACAATCAAGTCGAGAAGGAGGCACGCTGACAAGCTCACCAGTGTTACGTGTCCCGCTCCATACCATGTCAAGTCACTCGTCTGACACGGAGAAGGAGCCAACTCTTGTCCACTAGTGTAAAGGAACGGTCTCCAGACCAAGTCAAGTCACTCGTCTGACAAGGAAGGAGCACGCACCAAGCTTCACCAGAGCACGGTACCACGGTCCCCAGACCAAGATGGTTAAATACGCCATCGAGGAAGGGGCACGCAATCCCTTGCTACACTCAACCAAGTACACTCTTGCTCTCACAAAAGTATCCCCTGTGTCGACGTGGTCCCCAGACCAAGACGCGCTTGCGCACATCGAGGAAGGGGCACACGGACAAACCACCAAGCATGGGTCGCCTGAGAGGATCGATGCGAACGCATCTCTACAACTCGCAGCTCCCAGCCTGAAGTCCCGTCGTTTGCGGGCGGTTGATAGGTGTCGAAACTAGGTATATCCACGTTGGGCAGAGCTCAAGCCAACGGCGTTCCCAGTTACGGTACTAACACGTGCAGCGAACTCCACTCATTGCGGCCTAGGTATAGCGGGATGAGACGCCGGGCTGCGAAGGCAGACTCCAACGGATCTCAGAGGGTTGTTAGGCCCGCTAGCTTCCGAACACCTAATGGGTTTGAGAAGCGCTATCAGCTCGGATTGGCTACGACCTTAGAGGCGTTCAGGCATAATCCAGCGGACGTAGCGTCATACCAAAGTCCGGTCGGACTAGTATTGAGCCAGTGGTCCGTACCTGTGGTTCCTCTCGTACTGCACAGGAATTCCGTTAAGATAGCGACTATAAGCACACACCAGTAGGGTAAAACTAACCTGTCTCACGACGGTCTAAACCCAGCTCACGTTCCCTTGAAAGGGTGAACAATCCTACGCTTGGTGAATTTTGCTTCACAATGATAGGAAGAGCCGACATCGAAGGATCAAAAAGCCACGTCGCTATGAACGCTTGGCGGCCACAAGCCAGTTATCCCTGTAACGCTTCCTACTAGTTGCGGCGCTAGACGTTAGGAATGCGTTCAATACGGCCAGCTGGCAGGCCATCGCCGCTGCGCTGCAGTCGAAAGGAGTTCCGGCCGGCCTCCAACGCATCATACACAGCTACTTTCAGGGCCGAGAGCTGGTGTATGAAACCTCTGATGGCCCGGTAGTGCGGTCCGTCACGGCAGGGGTTCCACAGGGGTCTATTCTAGGCCCCACTCTGTGGAACACGATGTATGACGGTGTGTTAGACATCGCCCTGCCACCCGATGCGGAGATCCTGGGGTATGCCGACGACCTGGTGCTGCTGGTCCCAGGCACAACCCCAGACAGTGTGAAAGCTGCTGCAGAAGAGGCGATCACCTCAGTGATGGAGTGGATGGCTCAACACCATCTCGAACTGGCGCCGGCGAAAACGGAGATGGTGGTCATTTCCAGCTCCAAAGCCCCGACGCGGATTACCGTCCGAGTAGGCGACGTGGACGTCACCTCGTCCCGCTCGATCCGCTATCTCGGCGTGACCCTCCAGGACAAGTTGTCGTGGCTGCCGCACGTCAAGGAGGTCACCGAGAGGGCTGGGAAGATCGCCGACGCCACATCCAGATTGCTGCGAAACCATAGCGGACCAAGGGCATCGAAAGCGAAGCTGCTAGCTTCGGTGTCCGAGTCCGTTATGCGGTATGCTGCACCAGTATGGAGCATGGAGCTGCAAAAACGTGAGCCTGGTCGCCTGCTGGAGCGTGTACAGCGGAAGATGGCACTGAGGGTGGCACGAGCATTCCGTACCGTAAGGTATGAGACTGCCACCCTCCTGGCTGGCTTGACCCCATCTGCCTGCTGGTGGATGAAGACGCCCGGGTCTACCAGCGACTAAGTGCCGTCAACCGAACTGACACGAGGGCGAACATCCGGAAGCAGGAGCGACAGGCCACGATTGAGGAATGGCAGCAAAAGTGGGATGCGGAAGCTGACACCAGCCGGTACACGCGTTGGGCGCACCGTGTACTTCCAGACATCGGCAGCTGGCAGTCGAGGAAACATGGAGATGTGTCGTTCCATTTGTGCCAGGTACTCTCGGGACATGGCTTCTTCCGGGACTACCTGTGTCGCAATGGCTTCACATCGTCCCCTGACTGCCAGCTGTGCAGCGGAGTTCCTGAGACCGCGGAGCACGTGATGTTCGAGTGCCCAAGGTTTGCTGAAGTCCGGCAGCAGCTACTCGGCGAGGGAAGTACGGACCCGGTCTGTCCGGAAAACCTCCAGCAGCATCTATTGCGCGATGCCGAGAGCTGGAGCCGTATCTGCGAAGCTGCTAAGCGGATAACGGCTCAGCTTCAGCAAGCCTGGGACGACGAGCGAGCAGCCCTCGCATCCCAAGCAAGCGAGCAGCATATGGAAGACGTTGCCGACTTGGAGGCACGGCGTGCGGAAATCCGTCGAGCACGGAATGATCGTCGGAACGCGAGCCGCCGAGCAGCCAGGGCTCGGCAACGGGAAGTGCAACGAGCAGGACGTCCCCCATCTCCACCACCATCGCCCAGAACTGCAGCACGCCGTGCAGATCTTCGGCTGCGGCAGGCGCGGTTTAGAGCGAGAAGGCGTCAAGTGACTCAGGACGCGAGACGCCTGTATGGGGAGCACAGTCCTGCATCATCATCGTCATCGAGCAGCAGCGACGACGAATCAGACGGCCGAGGAAGCGCGGACATCGCAGCCGGACCGTCTGGTATGCGCAACCGCGCACACAATCGGGACGATGAAGTAACCAATGGTGGCCTGAATGCTGCGGAAGAAGCCGCCGCGGTTGAGGCGGAAGTTGCCTCCCGCTAGGAGTTTGGCGTAGAGAAAAACGGAGCGCATTAAAGCGTTAATAGTTACCCAAAAAAAAAAAAAAAAAAAAAAAAAAACAACAATACAAAGGGAAAACAGAAGTTACATTGAAATTTATAATAAAAGAGAAAGGTGCTTTATGCACGGCTGTAGAAACGGCATCTTAGCCGAGAAACCCCCTTCAGGGTACGTCCTCGCGGACATGATTGTAGGGGTGAGGGAGGGTTAAAATTTGTTAAAAATAAAAAACCCGTTTTAAAAAAAAAAAAAAAAAAAAAAAAAGCCAGTTATCCCTGTGGTAACTTTTCTGACACCTCTTGCTAAAAACTCGTTATAACCAAAAGGATCGTAAGGCCAAGCTTTCGCTGTCCCGAAGTGTACTGAACGTTGGGATCAAGCCAGCTTTTGTCCTTATGCTCAGCGTGTGGTTTCTGTCCACACTGAGCTGACCTTTGGACACCTCCGTTATCGTTTTGGAGATGTACCGCCCCAGTCAAACTCCGCACCTGGCACTGTCCATGACGTGGACCGAAAGGACCTGTCCAGGAGTCTTCGAGCCGGGCGGCGCGCGGAACCGGGGGCAAACGTGACATCATAAACGATCGACGCGCAGAAGCAGTGCACCACGAATGCACCGACGTACGCAAGCTTGTACCCTTGCGGGCCACGGCTCACGGTAGGACAAGCGGGTAACACGCTACACACGACGATGCTACGATGCAGTCTCCCCGGCGGCACCACCCAGCGACACACTGGACGCTGAGCGAGAAACACGGCGCATTGGGCGCGCGCAGGCGAACCGCCGCCACAGCCCCCCGGAGGAGGTGCGCGCACGATCCGGACCTGGGGCCCGCGCTTGTTCCACCCAATCATGTAAGTAAGGCAACAGTAAGAGTGGTGGTATCTCAGAGGCGAGCTCCACGAGGAAGCCCTCCCACCTATGCTGCACCTCCTATATCGCCTTACAATGCCAGACTAGAGTCAAGCTCAACAGGGTCTTCTTTCCCCGCTAGTGCATCCAAGCCCGTTCCCTTGGCTGTGGTTTCGCTAGATAGTAGATAGGGACAGAGGGAATCTCGTTAATCCATTCATGCGCGTCACTAATTAGATGACGAGGCATTTGGCTACCTTTTTTTTTTTTTTTTTTTTTTTTTTTTTTTTTTTTTTTTTTTTTGTTAACGAAGAGTGAGCATATTCCATCCCCCTCTCCGACTTACCCAACCCGGCCGGTACGCTGTGGTGCGTATTACTTCATGCGGAGTCGTGTGTGCGGTTGCACCCTGGCTCACGACGCATCTTCTGCGGCGATCTGGTCTGCTGATGCTGCTTATTACGCTGCTTTCCGTGGTGCGACGCGGTCCCTGTGATCCTATCGCCCACACTTCGGGTGGGCAATGGGGGTCTGCATCGTTGGTCACCACTCCAAGCACGTAAGGCAGTTCTCCTGAAATGAAATTTGGATAGAGGAAACAAGAAAACAGAAAAGAGATAGAAACAGCTGAAAATAGAAGAGAGAAGAGAAAAAGAAAGCTGGAAAGAAACGAAAGGAAATAAGAAAGATTAGTAACTTTCCAGCTTACGGTGGCCCTTGTGGCACGGGTTGTTGCCGTGCCGCAGGGCCTGAAGGACCGCCATTTGCGTCCCTCGCCCGCCGTCTGGCCCGCCTGCGTCGCCTTGCCGTTGGTGGACGCTCGACATCCCATCTCGCTTGGAGAGTGGAGAAGATTGTCCTGGCGGCGGCGCGGACGGCCTCCCACGTATCGCTGCGGGCGCACATTTCCGAGACAATGTTATCCATTGTTACTCGGGAATGGCACCGCTGCTGCATCTCGTTCCGGATCCGATCGAACCGTGGACAGTGGAACAGCACGTGTTCCACGTCTTCCACGGCGTCCCCACATTCGGGGCAGTTGGGCGAGCCATCCAGGATGCCTTTCTCGACGAAATAGGAGCGCAAGAACCCGTGCCCCGTGAGGAGCTGGGTGAGGAAAAAGTCGACTTCCCCATGCTTGCGGCTGACCCAGAGATTAATGTCTGGGATCAGTCTCCTCGTCTTCAATCCTGGTGCTCCTGGTTGCCCTGCACCCGTGGTCCACTGGTCCTGCCAGCGCCTCATCGTTTCCTCCCGTTGTCGCTTCCGTATGTCCGATTGAACGCCACCACTCGCTACCTTTTCGTCGTGGCAGCGGATATCCTCCTGCATGAGGAGGACTAACGGGGTGGTGTTGGCGACAACGCAAGCGGCATCATAGGATACGGTCTGGAAGGCGCTGGCGACTCGGAGAGCCCCCGGTCGATGCGCCCTTTGGACCGATTTGCGATGGGTCTCCTTGTCTAAGACCCATCGCCCCCAGGTGGCAACTCCGTATCGGATGATACTGTTGCCGACGTTTACGAGCTGTCTCCTACTGCGGCTCTTAGGACCACGCTTATTCGGCATCAGGCAGGTCAAGGCATTCGTAATCCGTGAAGCCTTATTGACCACCCTCTCCAGATGCCGGCTGTGGTGCTGTTTGCGGCAGAGGTCCACTCCCAGGTATTTCAGCGTTTCCGTGGATTGGATCGAGTGACCGCCCGCTTGTAGCTCTGCGAGCTGCGGGACATGATGGGTACAAAAGATCATGAACCCGGTCTTTTGGTGGGCAAGTTCCAAACCGACTCCTTGCAACCACCGCTCGATCCTCTCCAGGTTAGCCGTTGCTAACGCGCTGACCTGTTCCGTGGTCCTTCCCAAAAATGTGAAGGCCACGTCGTCAGCAAACCGATGATGTCCGCTCGTAGTCCATCGAGCGGCAAGCGGAGTAGGTCGTCATACATGACGTTCCACAGTGTTGGTCCTAGAACCGAACCCTGGGAACGCCAGCAGATACAGTCCTCGACACTACTCCTTCATCCGTATCGTAGTGGAGCGTTCGGCCAATAAAATAGTTCCGCAGCAACGCCTGCAAATAAGGCGGAGTGTTTTTACGCTGCAGAGCTTGGCCGATCGCTGTCCAGTTTGCCGAGTTGAAGGCATTCCGGACGTCCACCGTTACCACCGCACAGAGGCGATCCCCCTTTCGCTTTTTATCAAGAGCGACTTTCCCGTTATCCATCACCCGAGTGATGGCATCCACGGTCGAACGCCCTTTACGGAAACCGTATTGGGCATCCGAAAGTCCCCCAGTGGACTCCAGGTGGGTTGTCAGCCTCCGCTGAATCAACCGCTCCAAAATTTTCCCCAACACACTCAGCAAGCAAATGGGCCGGTATGACGAGGGCTCCCCAGGTGGTTTCCCCGACTTGGTAAGCAGCACCAGTTGCTGCCGCTTCCATGCGTCGGGGAAAGTGCCTGCCTCCAGTAGCTGCTTATAGCTTTTGGCAAAAACGGCAGGAAAAGCCATAATTGCCGCAGCTGCAGCCATATTCGGAATATTGTCGTCCCCGGAGCTTTCTTGGGGTTGAGTGAGCGGGCAATCTCCTTCAACTCTTCCGCCAACTCCTCCTCCGAGACCGGATCCATCGGATCCCCACCTACTTCCGTCTCGGGCCACTCCATCGGGGGACGCTCGGGAAAGAGCTCATTCACGATGAACTGGAGCTTATTAGCATCCCGTTCCATCGGAACCCGAGCTCCTTCCCACTGCTGCTTGCGGATTTGGTACGCAGGGCCAAAGCCGTGCGGTTCCAATTGTTCCGGCAAATCCTGCTTGTGTTGGTCCTTGCTGAGCTTGACGGCCCGTTCCAGGGCAGCGCGTGCGTCCGACTTCATTTGACGCCTTTCCTCGCGCTGCTCCTCGGTCCGGGCCCGGTTGAACCGCCGTTTCATTCCATGAAATGGCTGCGCAACCGATCAATCTCGGACGTCCACCAATAAACTGGACGCCGGCCCTGTCGCCTTGGGGGTTGTCTAGGCATGGTGCCGTCACAAGCCACCGTAATGGCCTGGGTCAGCTCCTCTGCCGTAGCAACATGCCCAAAAATGTCCTGGTCCCTCAAGATTTCAACGAACAAATCCTTGTCGAAGAATCTTGTGGACCACCTTCCCCCATTCACTGCTGAGTGTCCCACGTTATTGGCACGCTGTCTCGGAACCCTGCCGACCACAAACTTAATAGTATTGTGGTCACTTGGGGTTTCGTCACAAACGCGCCAATTATTTTCCCCTACCAAAGAAGGGCTGCAAAACGACACGTCCACTATGGAGTTGCGGCCATTTCCCCCCATCCAAGTGCTCTGGTTGCCCTGGTTTAGGAGAACCAATCCCAAAGCGGCCGCCGCGTCCATCACAACTCCCCCCCTAGATACCCTTTCCCCATCGTTTGGCCTTCGCTCCATCCCCCATGCACCTGACCAGGCGTTTACGTCACCCCCGATCACGGTGTCCCGATTCCGTGGGAGTACAGACACAATTTCGGTCCATTTGCGTTTGTATTCCTCGACAGTCAAATCGGAACCCACGGGTGGTAGGTAAACGGAGCAGAAAACAATTCCCCGCATCTCGACCACAACGAAGTCCTCGCGTTGGTTGTCAATGATGCGCTGAAAAGGATAATCCCCAACTGATACCACTGCAACCCGGCCAGTGGTATCGGTAACCCAATTGCTGTTATTACTCGGCACCCAATAGGGGTCCGAGAGAATTAAAATATCACAACCCTCGGCACGAGCACTTTGCAAAAGCAAGTCTTGTGCCATTTGGTCATGATTGAGGTTCTGTTGGAACACTCTAATCATGACTGGGCTGTGGGGTTACCTTTCCAAAGTAGCGGCAACTGCGCTGGCCCAGCGAGTGCCCGATTGCATCCGGACCCTGGCATCCCAAGCACTTCCGCTCCCTAGTGCACGGACCCTCGTGCTTATCTTCTGCGCAACGGTGGCATTTGCTACTACGGTCCTTGCCACGGCAGCGGGCAGCAGTATGCCCGTATTCGTAGCACCGGTAGCATTGCCGCCGGCGTTCCAATAGCCGAAGCCTGCAGCATTTGCTGAAACCAACCGTGTATTGCCTCGCAAGGGCCTGGTCGGTGACCGCTATTGCTGGGCAATCGAAAAATGCGACCAACGTACCGTAGTGCGTTTTTACGGTCGTGATTTGGTCGCTGAAAATTTCAACGCCCAACGCGGCACTCATTTCCGAAGAAATTTCTTCGGATGAAGTGCCAGGCGGAATGTTGGTGCAGTTCACCCGCACTGAGGGTGTCCGCGGTCGGCATTTGGCTTTGCCGTCAAGAGCCTTGGACACCTCTCTCCAAAGGGTCATCGTTCCTGGTGCGACAATGGTGCTAATTCCAGGAGTAGATGACCCTTGAAGTTTGTGCGAATTCTCTGCACATCCTCCTTTTTCACCGTTTCCCTAAGGATTGGCATCATGTCCGCGTACTTGAATCCCCCAATTGATTCAAGTTCAATGGCATTTGGCATTCTGCCAGCCCTGGGATTAAAGGCAGGTGCCGGCTTTTGCTTGGGTTGGGAAGCAGAAGGTTGGGTATTTGCGGCGAGGCTGGCTGCTTGCTCAGCTTCACGCTGCTTCTTCCTCTTCCTCCTCTCCCGGCGCACGGCAGTCTTTCCCTTTACCGTCCGCCATTCTTGCGCCCCCTTGCCCCCCTTGTGGTCCAGATCCCTGGTCACTTGAAAAAATTTCCCCTGCCAACGGTTCCTCTGCCGCAACAACCTTACTATTTTCCCCCTTCCCACCCTTTCCCTTTTTCTTGCTATTTTTCCCTCCTTGACCTGCCAACTGTTGTCCCTGTTCCCTATTTCCTGCTGTCTTGGCCTCGTTCTCCCTAACTATTATGTCGTACATCTCCCGCATGATTCCCCCAAAAACAGTGAAGAATTTGGTGATGTCAGACTCATTCAAGGGGATGGAAACCGGTTGCTGCTCTTGATTGGGTCCTGCCAAAGGCCCCAAGTCTTGCTCCACAACCGGATCCTCCACCAAAAGATCCTCTGTTCCCGTTCCCACATCAACTCCTGACCCGGCCTCCCCTAGCCAAAATGCTGGAAGGTTGTGCAACAGGGCTAATACTGAGCCTATACGCTGTTCCCAATCAGAAAATTGGGGCGTTTTCGCTAAAATAGCCCTGTGCTTCACGGTGTCCCTGATAAACAGCATGAGCTCATGTTTTGCTTTCTGCAATGGGCCCATGGGATTGGAATCTGCTGGATATGCAGTTGCGAAAAATTTCCTGTCATATGTTTGCCCTGCCTTGGAACCCTCCCCTTGGCTGTCTTCCGCGATCTGCGGGAGAACAGATACCCTTTTTGCTTTCCCCTCCACCTCTACCGAAGAAGCTCTTCGTAGGGCAGGTGCCATCGCCTTGGGGGCTATCAGCTGGTTTGTTGATGCCCGTCTACCAAAGCTGGTGGCCGAAGCCTTAGACGGGGACATCGTTCCCAGTGAGCTACGGCGGGTGGAATATCTACTGGTTCCTGCCTTTGAGGGACTATTTCTACGAAGTAAAGTGGAGCGTGTATTCATCACCATTTTTCTACCGTTAATTTCTATGGTTAATTTCTATGGAGTTATTTATGACTGTCTACTGATTTTCTAAAGGGACTGGCAAAATTTTAATTAATTGATTGAATAATTTAGGATACTTTGGGATGATGTAACTACGGAGTGTCGATTCAGGAGGGATTTTAATGTTAATTTATGATAATTAAGAAGGAAAATTAAAATAATTGTCGTGTTTTGACGCGAGATGTCAATAGATTTCGCGCTGTATATAAACTGTCAATAGTTTTTTTTTGTCGGTGTTATTGAACGTTTAATGTAAATGTCAGTCACGTAATAATTAATTTGTCAGGCCTGATTAAGTGTCAATTGAACAAATTATTATTGGTTGTCAATTGTCTAGGGTCAATTGTCAAAGGTCGAAAATTTAATGTCACGTTTGTTATTAAATTAAACAGAAGCTATTTTAAAAATTATAATATTGTAACAAACAAGGAAATTTAAATTGAGTTAGTTTAATTTAGCAAGATTAGTCATAAATGAATAGCATCAATTATTTAAATGTCAAAGAATACATTGAGAGAGTGTATAAGGTAATTTCGATTGGATTTAAGTTAAATAAAAGTGAAGGGGGCTCTTTTTTTTTTTGAGTGGTAAGAAGGGGGGAAGGAATTCCGATAATTATTTTATAAGGTATCAAGCTTAATAAATTGAAAATTAAGATTGTTTTATTTAAAAAGCTGTCAGTCTATTTAATGTCAATGTCAGGTGTAAAAAAGATGTCAGAATTGTTTATTGTCAAATGAAAATGACGTTTTATGTCAAGAGTGCTGATATAAATCTAACCAAACGGTTTAATTAAATATGAAGATGTTAGAAATCGGCAAGGAATTAATAATAATTAATTTAAATCGAATATAATTTCTATGTGGATATTTAAAAGAAATATTTCAACTGTTATGATGATTATTCAAAAAAATTAGGAGTTTAATTTAAAAATTTCTTTTGTCAATCAAGTGATTTTGGATATTAATAATGTAAATATGTTAATTATTAAGGATGCCAGCAAAAAATTTATGTATATGAATTATTTTAATTTAATAATTTCGAATTTTTAAGCAAAACTGAGTTAAATTAAAATTAAATGTTTGAATATTATTAAATTTTCCGTTACGACTGTTAATTAATTTAAGTAATAACTGTCAACCAATTTAAATGTCGAAGCGACGTCAATTGTCAGAAATATTGAGCTGTCAATTTGATAATGTGTCAACGTTTGATGTCAAGTGGTCAGCTGTTAATTTGATAATGTAAATAAATCTATTTAATTAATTTAAAAACTATTCAAATCGAAAAACTAATTTATTTTTTAATAAACATGCAGAGGACCGGGATGAAAATAATAACTACGTGATTAAATAAATTTCTATTTGGAAATGAATTTAGATTGAAACTAATGTCAAGTGGAATTAATATTGGGTGTGAAGGGAAATGATTTAAATGGCTTGTAATGGAAATTATGCTTAAAAATGATGAAGCAATGAAATTAAAAGCAAGAATATATATTGTGTATTATTGCGCTGAAGGCGATGTCAATATATTATTAATTGAATGACTTGTTTAAATAATATATATTTGTTTATATATTTTAAAGAAAAAAATAATATTTAAATGATTAATTGAAATAAAATTGCCAACGGAAAGTAACTGAACTAGTGTAAATATTATTATTATCGCGGAAGGCTTGGTGTATTAAATATAATTCTTCAGAATTTTAGTTATTTCAAAATTTTGAGATTTGAATGAAATGAATGAAATGAATGAAATTTAGGAATGCTTAAAAGTGACAAACTACGTGAGGAGACGTGTGTGCTTCAACGTTACAGGTAAAATGGGAATTTTCCCCCGTTCTATTTTGGCTATGCTACGGGTTACAGGTAAAATGGGTTTCCGGTCACCTTGCTCTATGCTCCGTTATTGGAGATTATTTTGTTAGCTTTACGAGAGTTTTGAAATTTTGTTAGGATGGATACTTTAAATTTAAATATTCAGTTCTACTTTGAATGAATATAATGATAAGCAAAGCAATAATAAAAATAGGATTTAGTTTAAATTGAATATGAGGTCTGCATGGATAATTAAAATATTGAGTCAACTAATATAAGAATTATTTATGGAGTATGGCTTTAAAAGTATTAATTGATTTTTTAATCTTTTGTTATTGTTTATTAAATCGTTCTTGTGGGATCGGGCCGGCAGATAAAGTAGTAAAGTTTTAATGAAAGTATTTAAGAACCCTTGAGTAAAAGTGAGTTTATTTAATTGAAATGTTGAGTATAATTAATTAATCAATTGCAAGTGTCAAATTATTAATTTAATGTCAAAATGGTATGGGGCTTTAATATAAATCTTTTTAAATTATTGCTCAACTTTTCCATAAGAAATATTATTATTATAGGACATGCAAACAACCGGGGAAAAAAGCTACGTGATTTAATGAACTTCTACTTGTTAAGGGGTTTTGGATGGGAGAACGTATTGTCAATAATTAAAAGGTGGAGAATTGTAATTTAAGCAAACGAGTTATTAAAATTGAATTATAAATTAATTTATATTAAGTAGGAAGATGTATTAAGAAATTAAATTGATGGTTTAAATGGAAGTTTGCTATTAAAATTGAGATTTTTTTATATTTGATGTATTTCGCTTAAGGCGTTTTTAATATTTTTTGTTTATTTGAAAAACTTGTTTAAATCAATAATAATTTGAAAAGAATGAATTAATATTAAAAGAATTTTAATTGAAATAACTTGCCGACGGAAAGGAATTGAACTAGTGTAAATAAAATTATTATAGCGGAAGGCTTCGTATGTGTTGATTTAATTCTTTGGAGTTTAACTTATTTAAATATTTGTGATTTGAATTAAATGAATGAAATGAATGAAGTTTAGGAATGCTTAAACCGGGAGAAAAGGAGTAAATACGTGATTTAATAAATTTCTACTTGTAAAGGGTTATGGATTGGGAGAACGTATTGCAATTAATTTAAAAGTGAAGAATTGTAATTTAGCAACTGAGTTTGTTAAATTGATTTTGACGTAATTTATATTAAGTTTTAAGATGTATATAAGAATTCAGATCGATTGTAGAGTGAAATTAAATTGATGGTTTGAAATTGAAGTATGCTATTGCAATAATGAGGCAATGTATTAAAGAGGAATTTATTTAATTTTGCTGTATTGTGTTTAAGGCGGTTTAATTAATTTTAATAAAGAGACTTGTTTAAATGAAGATATTTTCGTATTAATATTTGAATATAATAAATAATATTTAAATATTTTAAGTTAAGATAAAATTTCCAACGGAAAGTAACTGGACTGGTTTAATTATTTTGCGCGGAAGGCTTTGTATGTGTTAATTTATTCTTCAGAGTTAAAGTTATTTCAAAATTTTGAGATTTGAATGAAATGAATGAAATGAATGAAATTTAGGAATGCTTAAAAGTGACAAACTACGTGAGGAGACGTGTGTGCTTCAACGTTACAGGTAAAATGGGAATTTTCCCCCCGTTCTATTTTGGCTATGCTACTGGTTACAGGTAAAATGGGTTTCCGGTCACCTTGCTCTATGCTCCGTTATTGGAGATTATTTTGTTAGCTTTACGAGAGTTTTGAAATTTTGTTAGGATGGATTTTGAAATTTAAATGGTTAGCTCTACTGGGTTTGGAATTATTCTACTTTACGAATGGTGGTTTGAATTATATGTAATTATTTTTTTTTTTTTTGCCTATTTCTAACTGTTAGTTTTATATTTAATATGAAATTTAATGCTGAGGGGGAGAAAGAATCGAAATAAGAAAATAAATGCAGTTTTATATAATAATGGTTTAGTTGGGGAACTAATTGAGATTTGGTTAGGTTGTGAATGGGATTTCAAATTCTACACTATAAAAATTAAAACTATTTGCCGGTTTGAAAACTCTCGATGTTTCTCGTCGCTGGAACAGATGGAACCGGGAGTCTCGAACAACAACACACACTTAGTACAAGTATTCTCGTGGACCGCTCAACGAAAGCGTATTTGCAGAAGGCTTAATTAATTAATTTATTAATTAAACGCAGAAGGCGATGCTAATAATAATTGTCTTATAGGATTTGAATAATTGGTTTTTTTTTTTTTGCAGAGGGCAGTTTAATTCAATAAATATTTTGCTGAAGGCTTATGTAATTGATTGGGTATTTAAGGCAAACAGTTTTATTTATAATTGTTATTAAATTTATATAATTGTGAAGTATTTTGCAGAAGGCAACTATTGAAAATAATTTTGTTCCAACGCTGAAGGCGATGCTAATTTCCAAATGGGAAAAAAAAGGATTTAAAAAGGCAAATTAAATTAATTGATTTTAATTAAATCAA
>NW_024428306.1:0-32671 GCF_017562075.2 Anopheles merus | reverse complement strand
ACACATGGCGAAGGGAGAATCTCATGCGGAAACAATGTACGGGCGCCCCCATACACACACGCTCACGCTTGCTTCGCGCGGACATCCACGCTCGAGAGTTTTTGCTGTTGCCCCTGTGCCTTGTCTAGGCCGTGTGGAAATAGTGAAAAAGTTGTACAAAAAAAAACAACCTTCACCCCTTCACCCACCCTTTCCAGTGGCTCGAAGCGCGCCAGCAAAATCATACAATGTGTCAGCGCGTCAGCGTGTCGCGGCGTGCTCGCGTGGGTTGGCTCCGGGTAGGCGTTTTTTTTTTTTTGTTGCTCTTCCGTCACTCCTACTCCCTGTGGGCTCACGCTGCGTCCCTTCTGCGCTGTCTGGCGGTGGATTTATTATTTATTATTCCGGTTCAGCATTATCGATAATAATGATGTTAATGTTCAAAACATAAATTTTCGTTTATTTTCCGCCCAGTTTATCAATAACCCATTTTCGGCGTGCGGCTCGCATCAGCCGGTGAGCCGTTGCTGCTGTTGTTGTTTTTTCTCTGTTTCCACGTAGCTCCCGTGTGGTTTTCAGGGCGAGCGTTTCCGCCGTTTCGTTTGGTGACGTTTGAGTTGAGTGCGGTGGAGGGAAATATTTTCGCTTGGGGAAAACCACGCTTATGCGCCTGTTCCAACTCCGCTCCACAAAATGACCGAACTAACCCCCCCCCCTAAACGGGATAAAATGAAGGGGCGCACAACCCGGGACGGGTGGACTTAATCGTAGCTTTCCGAAAACGGTGCCCAAAAACTCCACCAACCCGAGCGGCCTGTGTGACTTTTTCCCTTCCCACCAAACCAGGCGGCAAAAGTGTACCAGGGCTCGGGTCAATGCGGGAGGTGTTTAATGAAAGACCATGAGCGTATAAATCAGCGGTCACCATAAACGCCATAAAGCTGTCAGTGCAAGTGGCCGCATTTAGCTGGAAAAAGTTCAGCCATTCCCGCCAACTCGAAAGCGATGCCGAAGCAGAGTGAAGTGAATGGTGCATCCCGGGGACAAACAACGTCAACTACAGTGCCGCGTGCGTTCTTAATTTGCTCCAAAACTTGCAGCTGTGTGCGGCATTTGCGTCGATGGTGGCGCTGTTGTCACGTGTACCGTGTACCGGTGACCGAAGCTACCTACCTATCCACCCATTTTTACCACACCAAAATAGAGGGCGAGGGAAAAGTTTCGCCCAACACTTTTCGGCTCCTGTAGCGCTGTCGATGCAGTCGTGGTTTCGACTGCGGTACGGAACCCACTAGCCTAGAAGAAGCCTTACCGAATGCGTCGTTGATCGTTAATAGATTCATTAACGATAACATCATCGATTGAGCTTGGTAACCGGCACCGACATCCTTCCTCCGACGCCACAACGGTTCCGGAACACATTATGCCCCCGCCGGAGAGATGAAAAGGGGCGAGACAGGAAACGCGCTCTGTGCGGACGAGGAAAAACAAATTCGAAGGAGATTCGGTAGCTGGGGAGGAGGGCTCAGTGTTAATTACAGCCCAAAAAGTAAAAATCATTATCATTAGCGTTAGACCCGTCGGTTGGAAAAGGAAAAAAAAGCGCAACGCTTTGGCGCAGTTTTCCACGGGCGTCCCCGGGGAAGGCAGAAAGGCACCCAGAAATGACCTTAATTATAGTAACTATTCAAATCAGCGCCAGGCAAACGGTCGTCCCACAGTGGAGGAAAGAAGGCTGTGTGTGTGTGTGGGTGTGTGTGTGTGTTTATCGGTGACACAGAGTGGTGTTTGTGGGAAATTAGATGCAACGAAAATGGTTGTTCCGTGTAGGTGCTTCGCAGACGAGGGCTCTTGGGTTTGCCTAATGGACTAAAGGCACAAAAAATATTCCCTTCCCCTACTTTCATGTAATGAGACTTGGAGCAAAAAAAAACTAGAGAACTTGGGGCTTTTGTGACCATCACCCCGCAAAAAAAACACGATATGGAACTACTGGCCCATGCTCTAGATAAGTGATTATTTTGGAAGAAAAGCGTCAACAGCAGGAAAACCTGCAGCAGCAAAGGTGACCCCAACGACCAAATGGCTCATTAGGATGAGTCCACCAGCGCACATCAAAGCGGAGACCGTCGCGTAAGCACAACACAACCGTATTAGCTACTGTCCGATGCTAGAGCAGTTCCGAGCGTGCGATGTACAAGTGAAAAGCATTCGTGTCGGTGATTGGATGTTGTTGTACAGGAGCATTGTGGGTGTGAATGTGTCTGTGCGAGTAGCCATTTAATTTTACACTCTATTGAGACATTTGCAATCAACATTGGGGGATGATTACGAGTCACTCAATGCGGGAATAAGAGGAAGAGAGTGCTGAAGCTGTGTGCTTGTAAAAATGGAGTCATAATAATTGACAATCGCGCCACAGGAAGATGCCCCAGGGGTAGTTGAGGCTGCTCAGGTTGATCAGGCGCGTTGGTTGGTGTGAGCAGATTTTGTTTGGGCATAATTTGATGATTTGATTTATAGCGCTTATTACGAGAGATCTGTTATCTGAGCGCTAATTTTGTCTTGCTTGATGCTCTGGGTGTAGTAAAGTTAATTCAAGTTATTAAAAACAAGGATTTACATCCAGCTTTAGGCGCGTCATAATTGTAGCTCTCCTGTGTTAAAGTTAAAAAGCTTTCATTTTAAGTTTTCGTCTGAAGAACATTTACTAGCTGGGTTGATGTATTTCCGTACCTGTTTAAGATTGTATGTAAGCAATCAAGATTGTATGTAAGTAGTGTATCTAGATAATAGTCAAGCCAACCATCAAGTGTTTCAAAATCTTTTTCATTGCTGTTGTTTATTCTTTGTTTGACTGTCATTGTAATATCATTAAAACTTTATTTAACTTAATTATTAAACAACTTTCAGAATTCTGGACAAAATTAAATTTTTATTTCGATACACTATGAACAAAAAAAATAAATGAAAACAAAAATAAATAAATAAGAAATCAATACCTACAATCTGGCATGTGCAGTTTTTAAGACGAGCTTAAATGTTGTTGAGAACTTTAAACGTCTTCAAGATAGAACTGTAGAATATTGTTTGTTATAGTTGTTGAAGAGTCCTTTTGCTGCGTTGTTTAAATGTAGTATATTTGAAAACATTGATAATTTGAAACCAAAAACACTAACTTCTTCAGAAGTTGAATAGTTCTGGTTAGTCCATGAGTGCATTGAGCAAGTTAGTGACAGGGTTATTAACAATACGAATAGAAAATAACTGGTTTTTGGTCTCGAAATAGAAAAAGCTCTTCATATCACTTAACACAAACAATGGCACAAACAATTAACACGAATGTTCTAAATGTCAAGTGAAAAGTTGTAAGACGAATTCTAAGCTAGAGATAAATTCAGAAACAAATGTACTTGTGAGTGAGGGGTTGGCCCCTTTTTCTGGCACCTTAATTTGCTTAGTGCTTAATCCCCGGGCATAAATGTACTTTTGTGTTATTGAATAAAATAAATACAGGATTTTCCAGCGGTTCTCATAGTTTTGGGACTCTGGGTTCAATTTTCAAGAAAGAGTCAATAGTTATTGAATAATTATTATCTTTAAAGTGTTTCACACCTATTAGAACTCCTGGTAGACCCTGTATGTTTTGTTAAGTTTTAGACGATATTAACCCAACTCGAAAATCAGTCAACAACTCGCTCAACATTCACACATTCGTTATTCGTTTGAAAGTACAAGTGTCCCACTTCAGCTAAACAGTAAAAAAATATGGAATAAACAAGATGATCTATGTTAACTTTGCTCTTACCATTCTTCACCATACTTCCAAGTGAGATCCATATAGGTAGCCCAATTGGAAATCTGCATTAGGTTTTAGAATTACGATTTAAACAACTCCTTGTTGTTTTAAAAGCAGCTACTCATAAGCATGCCTTGTTTATTTAAAATTAAAACTATCATTTACAGATCCTAAACAAACTTTTCAATTAGTATTTGATGGTTCCACTTCCGCACAATCATCACCACTTGCAATCGAACCCGGTTGCAAACCTTTCCGCTACCACTGCAATGGTTTCCCTTTGCACGCTGAGAAAACGCTTCCCTGTATGCATAATAATTAATTCATCAATTTTCAAACACTTTGCTCCGTTCGGTACAATGCAACATGGCACACTGCCCGCACTTTACAACTCCTTCGCTTGCCATCCTTCGCCGCAGCTTATCGTTACAGCACGCATAATGAAATATAATCAACCAGTAATTTAGCACAGAGCGCGTGCATAATAGTGGTTGCGGTTTTCTTCCAAACAAGCTACCACCGTCACTACTGGCCTCGGTAGCATTCACACGGGGCATTGAAATAATCCACTCTGTCGATATGGCCTGGCCAACAAGAGCATCCACGAGCATCATCGACGTAGTACAGTCAGTTGTTACTAAACTTCGGTAGCAAGCATTTCGAAAATTCGGCCCCCTTTGCTGTACTGTTCAAGAGGACGAGATCGCACACACATACACACTCGAGTGGCTCTGATTGACTTTGATTTTGGGATGGGCAGGAAAGAGGAAAGATGGTTGAGCTGGAATCGAGATGGAATTATTAAGAGCAAGTTTCCCGAGAGCGCACGAGCCAGCCCTTGTCTTTCCCTGCATGCGTACATGTAGCGTGCGTGTGTGTGTGTGTGTGATACCGCGTGGAATTTAATTAATATTGAAGCTTATGAGTAAGTGGCATTGCAGCCGTTGAGCCTGTGCAAAGTCAAAGTCGAAGTTGTTGGGACGAACTGCGAGAATGCATATAACGAAGAGCGCGGCTGTAAGGGAAACTTTGGCTTTGCACAACACACGAAGAGTTCTGTAGCGAGTAAGGAAAGGAAAGTTTGGTGTGTGTTTTACTCGGGCACACACACACACATACATAAGTTGTTGGTTGGTTCGAGAACGGCATCGTGTAACGTGTAATGTTTAATAACAATTTCGTGCACACATCACAAAAAGGGGAGAATGCAAAATTGAAATGGAATTTGTAGGATGGATTTTAAATGTGATTTAATGCATAATCAGTTTTGAGAATCAAACACATTTTATCATATAAATTAATAATTTAAAAAAAGGAACCAAATGGATTTACAAAATAATATATATCCAATTGTTTCTTTATTTGTTTTGGAAGATTTACATTTTTTAGGTTTTCTAATGATTTTGATTCAATGTAATACAATAGTTAAACGTGCAGTTTGAAAACAGAATTGCTATTGTTTCTAAATTATATCAAACAAAAAAAATTAAATTCTGATCGATTGAACTGTAAAAAAAATATCATGAAAAGAAAAAACCTGTCTGACAAAACTGTCCATCGCAGCAACAAACAACAAACACATTTAAAATAACATAGCAAAGCTACTGCCCATCATTAAACTTCCACTGAAGGGCGAGCTTTTGCGTGGAAGTGAAGCGCAACAATTTATGGTTAATTATTGAAATGGATTCAATCACGATGGAGCACGATGGTGATGGCAACCGCCCAGCAATTCATACATCCATCCTCACACAATCCTTCACGCGAGAAGGGTCGTATATTACTGCAGCAAAGCCGTCGCTCGTTTCACAATTAGGACTCGGTCCGAGATGTGTCTGACAGTCTCGGGCAGGTCATTCCATGATGTTGGCGCCAATCAACACACACACACACACACACATATCGTATCCCGGACGAATCTTGATCTACGAGACGTGCGGACTCGCCTCACAAACACACATACAAATACACACAGACCATCAATCAGCCCGGGGAAAACCGACGGTCTCGGGAATGCAGTGATTTAGATTGTCAAACCGGTCCGACCGGTCAGACGGTAACGTACCCCGAGGGGTAGGGAAGAATGTCTGCTGATGGAGAGGCAGTGGGGGGAACCAGCTTCCCACAAAACCGGAAGGAAATTCATAACGTGTAAACATAAATCTAGATAGCAATTAAGTTGGCAATAAAATCAAAACGATAACGGGAAGCGGCCTCCAGCGAGCTCGCTTTCTCTGTTATACTGTGAGAGAGTGTGTGAGAGAGAGTGTGTGTGTGTGTGTGTGTCAAAAACCCCGTCGAGCAATGGCCAACGGTCTGGGGGTATTGAATCGATCTGCGTGCGTACGGATGAATAAATAAAGACTTTTCATGCTTCACCGGCGTGCGCGCCCGGGCAAGGGAAGCAGGAAATAGGGAAAACTGTGTAAAGAGTAGTGTACAGAGGCAAGATGCAAAGGGGCGAGAGAAAGGAAGCTCTCAACCGGACGCACACGCTGCCGTGCTGACTGTGGCCCCGTTGCTAAATACCGCTTATGTGCAGCGAAGCACGGGTTGAAGCCGGGCAAAACGCCGGAAACCGAACCCCTTCATGTGCCATAAATTGTGTGCCCGGTTTGGTCGCACCAAGACCCACCCACCCACCCACGCGAACCCGGAATCGGTAAGCCATTTGCGGTCATGTAGACTAAATCGGTTAATGTTTCAGCTTTACGGCTGCCACGGCCAAACAATGCCACAAACTCGTACACACCGGGGTCGATACCGATCGAGGCGCATGAAGGCGGCGATAAAGGGAGAAACCATTTAGTGGCAGCACATTTCCTTCGCCAGTAACTTTTCCCACCACCCACCACGGGTGGGCGGGTGGGTATGGTGAGAACAACATCCGTTTTCCACAGTTCGATTTATATGTGTGTGTGCATGTGTGGTTTGTACCTGTCGGTATATGTGTGTTCATGCACATTTCCCAAGAACCAGAAGGTTGCAGTTTGCAATTGTTATTGTTACGCGCGACCGTCCTCACCGCGGTGGCACTCCAGGGCGTGCCGGCGAACGCTTTAACGCATTGCTCCTCATCGAAGCCTCCCCATCTCAACCCCTTTATTGTTTACCCAAGGCTCTCCCAGTGCGCTGTGCTATTTGACTTGTGTCATAACTCTCGGCCAAAGCGGTCGTGGTTGTGATCGCTTGTTTGGCTTATTTATTGAACTCTAGTGCAATGTTCCGCGCAAGACGCTAGCTCGTGGTGTGTTGGACGGAGCAGATTGATCGGTGCTATTGGTTTGGTGAGCGCTGGCTAGCTATTAATTACCACCGATTGATTTCCTTCGCTCGATGCGCGTTCCAGTACATTTTGTCCAGTTCGAGTGGTATCGTATTGACGCACCTGGCTAGGGTCGTATGCATAGGGACTTTGGAAGCCGATGTGCTGATGATTGATTAGATATTGTGAATTATTACAACATCTATTGTTTTCCGGTATGAAACATACAGTCTTAGCTACGTGCTTGCAGCTTTATGCTTCAAATTTCCGACATGAAGACTGCTTCCAGTAACCTGTACCGAGAAATTCAAATGCATGGTGTAAGATCATGTGTTAGCTAGAGGTATATGGTTTGTGGAAGGTATGTTCACCTGTGGAGGAGATGGTACGGTTACAATAGTTCCTTTGTCTCACTCGACGCCCTGAAGTGTATTACTGATATGTGTACATTGTGAATAAATTCCATAACTAACCCATGATAGAAAGTGTTTACAGGAATCAATCCTTGACAAATATAATCAAATGTCCTGCTTTTTAATATCATCTCCAATTATGAAAGTTATTTAGAGGAAAAGAAAAAGCTGCTTTAAAACTCCGTAGACCAAACATCAAGTTTATTTACGAGAAATCGTCATACTCCAGCAGAAGGTAGAAGCTGCTGAAATATAACGGTCGGTAACAAATGTGGCCTCAAAGTCACCCATGTTTGGTCCCCTTCACAAGATCTTGGAATAGATAATGGATAACTTAAGCGTCATACTTCAAGAACAACCTTTTTTCTCTCTTGAGACGATGATTGTTTGACAAAAACATTCGAGACATTAATTTACACATTCTGCTGAAAAATGCCGGCTGAAACAAAATTTTGTCAGCGTCACGAGCTCTACTGTGATGATCAGAGGTGAGACGCAAACAGTTGGTCGACAGTACAGAAATGTCGTGACCAAGTGAGTGGCCAATAGTTGGGTGCTATGTCACCAAGATTATAATTGATCCATCAAATTATATTATTTTATTATTATTATTTATTTAATAATACGTTGGCCTCTAGGGTTTTACAAATGTGTTCTTATAATCTAGGGAAACATATGGGATAAGGAGTCACGAAAACGGGAGCGGAATTGGGAAACTGAGACGTTGAAGTCGAATAAGAGATACGAGTCGTTGAATGCAGAAAGAGCGCGCAAGAAAGGGTCATTCTGGCCATGTCGAGTTTGGTGAGAAGGAATAAGGAGTGGGGGTCGGTCACGAAGACGACATGAGGGGGCATAGATATAATGTTTAAGTCTCACCTCAGATCATCTCAGTTGTGTACGTGAGCTGATTTGAGCTTCGTTTCAGTCATGAGTGTTGGTGACTGAAACATTGACATATGGAAACACTGTTAAAAACCACAAAAATCTTGATTTTGCTTGTGCCGGCAGCTCGCTTAGCTTGTCAGTCAGAGTATCGCGATGGACACAAGCACTCGTATTCCGTGTTTGACATGTCATGGCGCACTTTTATTGAGTATCAGCAATGAGCGTCAAGTTATCACGGATATGTTCATTGGTTTCATTGGTGAACATCTCGCGATTCTCATGCCATTTCGCAGCACTGCGGCCTTTACAGGCTACCGAGACCTATTTAGTACCACACAGTGGGATGGTCAGACTTGGCTACTCATATAGAGGAGGCCTATATGAGGCTTGAACGCACGACGGTCATGTTGTTACATCGTGCATGCTTTCGATTGCACCACGGCCCCTGGAATGGATTCCAGACATTAAAAGCACAGCACAGCCAAAACTGGCAGCCGAGAAGCAATAATTGGGGAATATAGTCGACAGCTCATGCCTAATACGACTTTTTCACGCCTTAATAACAAATCAGGATATATTTTGACATCTTTTTGTTGAATAGGACGTTGTCAACACAATTTCCTTAAATATTCTTTCCGATCTGTGAAAGATGAATAAACAGACGACAATAAAGGTCGTATTTTCTTTTAATGGAAACCTTAATCATTGCAAGATAAGGAAAGGTAAAATATCATGGCTGAAAGCATTGAATACAATCGTAGATGGTTGCTGTAGTAATTTACAGTGGGGTTGAAGTAACGGGTACATGATGTGTTGCCGTCCCTAGAATTCTGAATGAGCACGTTATGTTCTCGCTATAAACGGATTCAATGATACCAGCCAATATGTTCGGAGTAAATTTCGGGACATCTAGAAACAAAGTGAAACACAAACTTTTAATGCTAAGGGGTTTCATAAATGGAAACGACAGTAAAAGACAGATAAAAATAATTTATTCACGAAGGTGACAATTACAGACAATTACAGGTTTTCTGTAACATTTGAGAGCTGCAAATTTAAAGTAATATGGTATTTGCATAAAAAAATTGTAATTTTTCCTTAATAAAGTATTTTTTGAGCGCATCCAAGAACAGAAGATTGTTTCATACTAATTACTAAAACTCGATCGCAAATATAATACCTTAAAGCCTGAATGAATTTATCTCATTTAAAAATGCTATAAATCCCCCTGTGTTGTCCTACATCATCATTGTTTTACGTTTCCACCGACCGCACGTGTTAATGTTGCTATATGACCTTTTTTTCTCTTTCTACTTTCCCCACCCCACCACTAGCCTCAACTATCTGACCTTCGGTCTGCGCTCCGTCTGGTTTCATGCGACAAACGTGGCACTGCATGCCGCCGCCACCGTGCTGTTCACGCGCGTCTGCCTCACGATCGCGGGCCTGCGGCAAAACTTTGCCATACTGGCCGGCGTCCTCTTTGCTGTCCATCCGATCCACACCGAAGCGGTAAGTACGAAAAGCTCATCATTGGCACATGGCAAACCTTTGTTTTTCCGACTCTCTTCAATTTCTTTGCTTCCCTTCTTCTCGTTTTCGTTCGTTTGCTCTTTTGCGCTACCAGGAAAGAAAAAAAAAACAACAACCGCAAAGTGTACAAGCCGACCCGGAAGTGCAAAAACGAACGAAACTTCCGGGAGCGACTGATATTCGTGCACGTTTCGTGCCGGTTTGCTCTGCAGCCAAACCGCTAACCCGATCTGTTCGGGTGCACTGGTCAAGCAGAAGGACATGTGGACGACATATCCCAAGCCTTTCGTTCTCGTTAGTTTAACCCACGACTAGCCCGGCTCGTGTCGGATGTAGTACGAATGGGATTTTGTGCGCGTCCCAAGAAGTGGGCTTGGGTGGGAGAAGAGTTCATTTTCACCAACGCACAAGACCAACTGACATGACTCTCGACCGGAGAGCGCTCGGGAAAAGCGATCCGCAATGGGAAATTGAATCAACAGAATGCGAATGCAAATTGAACCTCGCGACGAATGGAACGGACAACGGCAAAATGGCGGAAAAACGTGCCCCACCGACCGCAAGGGGGGAGGAAAAAACAAGAAACAACTGAAATAACATCCCAACTGATTCATATTTGTGTGCCGCTGTGTGTGTCTGTGTTTGATCATGTGTCGTGCGACAAGAACAGACCATAAGCGTCAACGGGGTTGAAATAAGCTGCAAGAAAAATATTAAACAAAAAAAACCACTCACACCCATACACACACAACATCGGTACAAATGGATAAAAGAACAAGAGTCCAAATCCTTCCCCACGTGGTCACTCTCCCCTCTTCCACCTCCTGCCCCACAGAGTGCGGTAAAATAAAGTTTCACCGTCTCCACCGTGGCAATCCACCGGAGAGGCGAAAATATTTTGCACCAGCGTCGCGAAAGCAAATGAAATATTTCACATCATGGTCCACCCCGGCGTGGTGCGGTGGGGACAAATCCTTTTGCACCGTGCCGGAGTGGGAATGAGAATTTGTTTTTACTGGTTTCACCCAGTCCCCCGCCGAACCATGTTTTGTTTTGTTTTGCTGGGCGAATGAAAAATTGTCGCTCGCAGCTGTCCATTGCTGTCCGAACAAGCAAGCGGTTGGGGGGTTTGTCGCTTGTTCTCAGAATGTTGATACCGCCCTTCTCGTCTTTTCCGGTTCAACTCACCAGGCAATGGTTTGACACCGTCAAACACAGACCCAGACACACAGACGAAGCGACATTTGCAAACGAACAGGTTCGATACAAGCCGTAGGTCTGTACCGGGAATTGGACACGGTCCGTTTTGTGCTGGACGGTGCTAATCAACGAAAGCGCTCCAACCGACGGTCCCACGCCCAAAGCAGGAAGGCAAGGTCGGGTTTTGCTTCGTTAGCAACGTTTGCCTTGTTAGCTCGGTTCCGGTTGGGAAGAATTTTGTTTCGCAGTCGGCATTTTTGACGGTTTCGGGAAATAGTTTTCCCTGCTGTGGTTAGATGGATGTTGTAGTTCTACCGTAAGGCTTTTTTTCATTTTGAAGGTGCGACGGAACTGCGAGACGGAAAAAGAAGCGAAAAAGGTTAATTTGCAAGACTGATATGGCGAACAATATTGTCGTGCAATTATAATTTATATTTCAAAACAAACGAGAAAACGGTAGCGCTCTCAAGTGCGTTCCGGAAATTCTAGTCCGTTTTGCAAGCTTCAGCTAACTTAACAGTTGGTGTGAATTGGTCTGACTTTTTTTTTCAGACAAGATACATAACTACGCAAAAAAAAAACTATTTATGTGCTAGCTATCAATAGAAAGTCCACAATTTTATGTTTCTAAAATTGTGAGTTAAGTTGGAACTTTAATTAGCTTAATTTGAGATCAATCATTGCATTCCGTGTTTGTTTGTGTGGTTCCAAATATATTTGGATATCACGAGACTTTTTGATTGATTTCATTGATTGACTTCATTGATTAATTGTAATGGAAATGTAATGCATTCGATCGCCTCATCTCTTTACATTTTACCAACAAAAATCTTCAATAGACATGAACAAATAAGGAAGCCATCATTTCAAAGGTGTCCAGTTAACACAATTCTAGTAGTAAACTTAGACGTTTGGATATTTCTGTTATTCATTAAGGATAGAAAAGAAGAATAATAAGGTAAAGAGTGTTTTTTAATAAAAAAAAACATTGAACTGATTTCAATTCGCAAGACCTTGAGATTAGTAGATAAGAGAGGCTGCCACATTACAGAGCTTTAAACTATCTTTGAACTTTTAAGTTTTTAAACTAGCTTCTAGGAGACAGCGCATTCACGAATTAAAATTTATCGTAAATACTAATAATTCGATAGCACATAGCCAATATAGCAGAAAATAACACGAAGGAAACAACAAACGAGAACTACAAGATGACGTAATTGACAAGATTTCAGGATTAAAATGATATGCATGTGTTAAACATAATGGATCGTTAATATGATAGTCGCAATAAGTGAAAAAGTAACTTTCCATGGGCCGATTGAGTGATGTACGAATTATTGGTGTTAAAACGGGTCTTTTTGAAGATCAGCTCAATTCCGGATCATTCATAAAGGTGTTAATTGAGCGTAGTTTTTATTAATTCAATTTGATTGATGTCCAATAGGACGATACCATAATCATGATGAAACTGTTCAAAAATATATACGAAACGGTGAATAAATCGTGCAAGAAACCCAAAACATTACAGAAATCACGAGTAGTCATGTTTCATGTAATCATCATTTAATCATGCAATCATGTTAATCACGCGAAGAGATGTTAATAAAATACATGGGATGTCGAATTCAAAGCATGAGTCTGAACCGATGCGGTGTGACCAGGCTTTCTCGTTTTGGTATAAAGAAGATATGTCTGATCTGCTATCTGAAGAGAGAAGAATGGTGATCCGAAAATGATACCCACTCCCTTGCTCATTTAGCGCATTCGACCAATCGCTTTTGCTTTTCTCAGGGAAGCGATGGTACGGATCTTTTAAAAACTGATGCATGTTTCATTCGCTCAATTTACTTATCCGGATCATTTGAACGATTTCTGATCTGATCCTTCACCAGCAGTACGAATCATTTTCCTAGCATCGGCAAAAAAAAGATTTACGAACCATTTCGCGTTTCAAATGCACGATTCTATTATGAATTAGAAAATGGAAAATTTGTGAACACGCGCGCAATAATACATGTTTTAACTGTTTTGAAATCACGAAAAACACTTAGCCAAAGGTTCTCCAAGGCGTAAATATTACAAAATTAAGCTCCAAAACCATTATGTACAGATTTTTTTATACCTCAAAAGATTATAAGTAAAAATTCGAGCCATTCAGCCTACAGTGAGTGGCAAAAATGGCACGAAAAAGATTCGCCGAACTCTGCTCGATTTTCCGTTGCCATGATCTTCCGTGATTTTGACAGGAGTTATCAAGCAGAAATCGTTACATGGAAACGAGGCCATAGATTTCTTCATTGAAATGAAATTGATTCATCGAATCAGTTGGATGGAGCTTCTTAAATATCTTCCATGGCGTGAAGCAGTCTTTTGAGTATGTGCAGTGTTCATATTCTCGTGTCATAGTTTTGGTTGATTATACTGTAAAATTAAAAAAAATATATTTTCGATTTCGAGGTACTTATAGATAAGAACCTATACCTATGTACTTATACGTTTATAAATGTACTGCAAACATATTTAAGTGTGATTTATCCGTGACATGAATTCAGGTTCCATTATTCATCCATTTTCTATTTCTAGTCGACAAGCTGAATGTCAGCTCATCTCTGGAACAATATTCATCATCCGGGTTTGATCCGTTTCACAATCACGTTCCACCATATTAGATTTCAGCAATTTTGTAGAAACAAAAATGTATTTTAAAATCATTTTGGTTTATTTATTCCTGTTTGAAATAGTTTTTCGTACTTGAAACAATCGTTTCAAACAGTTTTTTAACCTTTCTGGACACAATATTTACGTTTCAGCTAAGAATTTTCAATCAATAATGAGCTAACTTAATCGGACCTGCCACGAATCTTAGGCATTAATTTGGCGCATTGTGCTTGCTTTCAGCCGCCAACTGTCCAACTCCATATTTAAAAGCTGATTAGTATCGTAAAACCGCCATGTCAAAAAGCTGCAATCTAGTAAAAAAAACTTGCACTCCAGACAAAATTGAAAAACTGATTATTTTCTAAGCTCTTAAAATTGGTGCTCTTCTAAAAACAGACAGATCATCTCACATTGCTTCCAATGGTAATCCCTCCGATCTCATTTGCATCAGCCAAACTTCCTTCGAAAGTAAAACAAAACAGCTATCAAAACATGCTAGATTTATCGGCATTCATTTCAGCGGGTAGAGCCAAAAGCCCTCGGCACGATAGTTTATGCAGTATCTATCGAAAGGGAATGCATATTCTAGCAGTCTCTCGCTCTCAAATGGAAACCCTAATTGAACTTTCAACGAGACAAACTACTTTGCATATCTGCACTAAAGAGAGGGACAAACATAAAGAAAAAAAAGAAAGAAACTAACAAGCACACTCCAATTGCCCTTGCTTGCTCGGCAGCACTTGAACCTTGCCGGCACTAACCTTCACTCCATCCCCCAAAATCTCTCTCTCTCTCTCTCTCGTTCTGTCTCTATTTCCGTTCGCTCGAAAGCCAATAAATAATCGAAACTTTTTCCATCTATTTGATCCGCTTTGCTGGATTGAACGAGTCGGGCCGGACGGATCGATCCCTGGTGGGATGCTTGTCGCTTCCCAGTGGAACTCCATCGAAAGATTGGGACCAGATTTAGATCGATTTCCGTCAGGAGTAACACGCAACACGGCAGCTTGACGGGCACCGGGTGTACTCGCTCTCTTAAAACTAGCTTATCAGGCAACATCCCACGCCCCAGACCGTGTTCCTACCCCGTACCCGTTCGGAAAAGTGCACACAAGTGAACGCTGCGACACGATGCCATCCCTTTTGCCATGATGTCGAAGTAAATCAAGCGCACACTTTTCCTCACACCGACCGTCGGGAGCCGGTTTTGGGAAGGTAGAAGAAAATCGATCGAGCGCCTTAAAACTATCCCAACCTATTCAGGGCTCTTTGACACTTACCACACGCTGTTAGACGTCCTTGTCCCATTGCCGTTCGTCGTGCATCAGCCGTCAAAGATGGTGTGCGATTAGCTCTGCAGCCGTCGCTCTCGATCGATCCAACCAGACAAGATACAAGAGAGTGAGTGTGTGTCTTTCTCTTTCTCCCTCTCCCTCTAGAACTTTCGTCTATCTGCCTGTCACTGGTGTACTATGGCACCGATGTCTCCAAGCCATTGGGAATTTGGCTCTGGCTCTGGTTAATAGCTGCAAACAGAGCGTGACCGACCCCGTGGAAGGGCTCTTCGGGCTGCCCCACGCTCCCAAAATCGATCGAGCTTAAATTGACAAGTTAAATACCACGGCACGTTTCTTCGCCGCCCGTGGGAGGTGTTTGAAGGCAACGATATCAGGAAGGAATTTGTTTCCCTTCATGTCCCAGGGCTTTAGCCGTCCGCTGTAACGCCGATGTCGGTGTCTTCCGGTGTCCATGAGCTCCTTGCCCGGTGCAAGGGTCGTGGTGCCAACGGGTACAAAAAGTCAATGAGGAACGATTACGATGGTGTGATGATCGTTGGTCGTAGAGGGCGTCACTGTGGTAAGGAAGAAATCGAATGGTTTTTGCTCAACGCCCGCTGGAACTTATCATTCTAAGCATTTGTTGAGGACACTTTATGAAAGGTACATCTTTAAACAAACCGTTTGCAATTTAACCTCCGTACCGGGCGCTTTTTTGTTGTTTCTGCGGTCAACCACTTCCGAGACACCTGAGGCAATCGAATCAATATTTTATCAACCACCACCATTCTTTCCAATAATTCCTTGCAGAAGTGCCCGATTCAGTCCAGGCTCTATTTACAGCGTCGTTTCGTTTTTTTTGTACGACCCGCGTGAATCGGCAATTAGTCGGTCAATCGTTGTCATTAGTGATAAAGCCCAACCGAGAGAGTGAGGGAGCGAGGGCCCTCCTATTGGGATGGATATCATTTTAGATCGATTTTCTCGCGCGATTTTGCTCCTATTGAGCCGTTGCTGTAGATTTAAAAATATGGTTCACGTCTGCTACCGACACGGTATAGTTTTCGGTGAACGCCGGAGCCGCCACTGATCAAAGGCGAATGTAGGCCAAACGTGGCCTGACGTCTCAAGAAAACTTTTTCCCGCAGCGCAGGAGCGTGCCTATTGAAGCGTGTTCGAGGTTTGGGGCATGCAAAACAGCATAACATGGACAGCGCTGGGAATCACCCGGCGAACATCAAAGGTAGCGCGAAGTTGCCTAGGCTTTTTTTTTGAATTAAAAAAAAAAAACTGCCAATCAAACGTTATGTTTCCGATTCGATGATTGACGGCGTGATTTCGGAAGGTTGTGGAGCTTGCTGGGAATAAATTCAAGGTTTGCTGTTTCTGTGTGTGTGTGTGTTTGAGTTTTCGACGCTTTTCGCGGTAATTGAATTGAGCGTGAAGTTTTTCGTCGATCGTTTCCTTGAAATGGGACGGGGAGCCTTTTGATTGATAACTTGCGTTAATGGGAATTTGCGTGAGGCACAGGTATAAATTATTTTAATTGCTTGATACACTTTTGGCTTGCCGCATTTTATAAGAATTTTCGTGGAACGACTCTCTTTTCGAGCAAATAATGAGTGTGACAGAATTGGAATCATCGCTGTTTCAGTTCTGGTTTATTGAAAGGCATTTATCCGTTCCATTTATTTATAATTCGGAACAGGGTTAAGCTCGGCAAAGATAGCAGCAATTCTGTTCATAATTATGAAATGTTCCTTGATTTCTGTTTGATATTCCTTTATGTAGTTCCCTATTTTTGGATGTTACGTTCATATCACATGACATTGCTACGAATTTTATTTGCACATATTGATTGCATATGCTTCATGTTTTAAACGCTGTGATTGATCAATCAGTAATTAAATCATCACATGTTTGTCCAAACTTGATAATAGTGGCAACATGATCCCGCCTTTTAAAATATCTGTTAATATCAGATATCATTGGGGCCGGCCTGGTGGTACAGTCGTCAACTCGTACGACTTAACAACATGCCCGTCATCGGTTCAAGTCCCGAATAGACCGTGCTCTCATACGTAGGACTGACTATCCTGACTATGGTAACATTAAGTCACTGAAAGCCAATCTCACTTCATTAGTGGGTACAGGCAGGCCTTGAACGACAACGGTTGTTGTGCCAAAGAAGAAGAAGTTGATATCAGAACAAATGTTTACTCTTGTATTTTCATATTCAACAAATAAGTTTAATTTTTTAAATTTTGTAACAATGATTAATTCAGAAAATTTTAATAATTTTTTTTTAAATCGAGCATCCAATTAAGTTTTGGAAGAATTGGAATGATTGTACTATTCACTGCTTCATTTAAATATTTGAAGCTCCAAATCATCAATGTTGCTGCAGTGTAACAAAGCAGAAGCTGTTCAACAAGATAGCTTTATATGAGCGGTCGGCAAACTTTTCAGGTGATGGGATCAATATTTACTTATTTATTTATTCATTTATTTACCAACATATGTGTCTTGCACTCTTGAGGCTGTGACAAACTAGGTACTTATAACCTATCCTACACCTAAACCCTAAATTATTCCCCTAACATCTGCCTTAATCCGGTGTCGCCAAAATTGGAATTTTTTATTTTTTTATTTTTATTTTATTAATTGGGCCACGTTGGGTTACAGCAATAGTGCTTACTGACTATAGTATACAATTATTCACGAAGGAGTTGGAAGGAGCTTATGGTACGGAAAAGGAGCGAAGACGGGATCGGTAGACAGGATATGTTGAAATCGAACAGATCTGAAGTACTATTAAAACACGACATAGCTGTTACAAAAGGCTCATTGCGAGCAAAACGTGTACGACATATAGGTAACTGGAGACGAAAACGATGACGTAAGGTGCGACAAGGTGCATACAAATGTAAGCGCGACAGAAGTGAAAGAGTATCAATCGAATTGAGCAATATGCCAGCAACGAAAGAAGCCTAAGCGACCGAGAGGCGGTGCTCCAACTTGGCAAGTCCTAATAGAGTGCATCTATCGTCATACGAAGGAAGCGGAATAGAGTGATGACCCAGCGACCTACGAAATACGATCCTTGTAAAACGTCTCTGGATCCTCTCAATCCAATGAAAATAAATAAAATAAATAATAATAAAATGTTATCTTTAAATGCGTTGGTCGTTAAATTAAAATCAAAGTGATGAAACCATGTATTGAATTGCCTTGTCATAGCTAGTAACGGTTCGTTGTATCCATATAAGGTACGCCTGTTCTCGCCGACAAGTAAGTTACGAGAGCGAAGAGGTCTCGATGGCGCGTAGATATTGATCTTCTCTAGTAAACAAGGGACGTTTAATTCGTTTTTTAATATGTTAGCTACAAATACACTTTGGTTAACCTTAAAACGGTGTTCGAGCGACTAAATTTCAAATGATTGATATCCACGGTCATAGATTTTTTTGTTTTCAGTTTTTTTTATTTTTGTCCTTACTTTTTTAATTTTATTTCTTTTATTAGAAAAAAAATTTGAAAATATATGGAAAGAAATAATAAATCTGAAATCCTTTTTTGAGTATGCCCCCCTTTATCGTACGGCTGTTATTGATTGTATAGCAATTTACGAGCATTGATAGCTGCTGGGACATCAGTGGGTATAATATACAGGTGGGTACATCCCAAGCTGTATGTATGTAAAAGAGTGATTTTTATCGCTTCTAATTCTGAATGAAGATTATATAAGTGTTTTGTTTATTCGTCAAGCTACCAGAAAGCCTGTTTAAGAAACAGTTTTCTCTCGTCTCGTCAAATAGTAACGTTAAAATTTGGTTATAACAATAGAACATGTGACCATCTGGTCTACAAACACTTTGATTCAAAATTCCACTACCTTTTCTCTTTAATGTCCCTTGAGATAAAAACACTACCTTGACTGGCTGGTATCGTGAAAGGCCCCTGTATACGATTATATAAAACCATTTTAAAAACGAAATGATACGTTAATGATATTAAGGCTTTCGATAGATGATATTGTTAAGAAGAATTTTGTGTAAATTTTTACTCATTTAATAAAAAGCTTTGCTATCTCTAACTAGTACAGCAGTTGAATTTTCGGACAGAAAAACAAATTAAATTATACATTTTAGTATTTAACTGGGATTACAATACATCGAACTAAAAACTTTGAACACAATTCAACTTCTATTGCTTCCATCACCATCGACCTATCAAAAGGTTACAGCGCACAGCATTCAATAGTGTTTTTGAGGGATGTTTTTTTGTTTCTGTTGCTCATACTCTTCTTTTCTGCAATTAAATTCTTCGCTTTCTTTCTCTTTCTATTAAAATCAACTTCCCCATTGACCGTTCCAACCTAAACGGCGCCGGTACGTTAGCCATTTTGGCTTCATGACGCAATCATGGCGGTATTTTTAACATCGCCGGCTCACTTTTGCTAGCTTCCTTAGCATTCGCCCTTTATGTTGTTGTTATTTTTTTCTAACTTCCCCACTGGCTTCTAAAATTCCTTGCGCCGCCTTTGGCATGCTGAAAACCAATTCCATTTTATGACCAGTGCCAGTACCGCCAGTTGTCCAACGCGGCGAAAAGACACCCGGGTGCTCAGCTTCGCACCAGGCTCGGGGCAAATCTCAAATTTTATGTCTTAACATTTTCAGCCCTCCCACAGCCATAGCTTCCTTACTAACTTGAACTTCTTCTTCTTCTTCTTCTTCTTCTTCTTCTTTTTCTTTTGCACGCATTTCTTTCTGCAGGTGACGGGCATCGTGGGACGTGCCGATGTGTTGGCGTGTATATTCTTCCTAATTTCGCTGCTAGTCTACCACGGGTAAGTATGGCGCTTCCAGTTATGGTGCCCCGGTTCCCCAACGCTTAGCTTCCCGACATTATGCAGTGTGCGTACGGCGGGCTTTAACTACAAATCAAGCGATGGAAAAAACACAAATCCACTCATGAAAAGCCGCTCGCCAGCAAGCGCTTACGATTTACGCCCTAGCACATCCACACCACCGCTCAGCAGGAACGGCAAATCATAAACGTTCAATTTACGAAACGATTCTCGAAGGATAGTTCCCTCATCTTGAGTGAAAGTTTGGTTGTTGTCTTGCTCTTGTGCTAGCCGCTGCCCGGGGAAACTAATCCCGAACCAACCGGCCCCCTTGGGAAAGTACGGGCATGAATCCCGCACGCTTACGTCAAAAAGAGGTCAAGCATGCATCTGTATTCTAGCCGAGCAGCGGCGGCTGTCCGTGATCTCTCCCCGGATGGTCGTCATGGCAAAAAGTTGCTCCATTCCGGCGCACATGGTCCGACGGTACGGGGCTTCCTCAATGCCTGGATGGATTAACAACACAACACATCCAGCGTGTCAGTTTGGCAAAAGTGATAGAGCGATCGTTGGCAAAGAAACGGGCCTGTACGTACGCACACGATGAAGAGATAAAGATGTGTTATTTGACCACCGGCGAGGAACTCCTTTTTTGTGGCAGGGGGCATAGAAGGTGTTAAAAGTTTGGCTCAGTGCGTATTCACTAGCTCGCTTGTTCTCATTTCTTGTTGGAGTAAGTTTTTCACCCATACTGCCTGGACAAGATTAACAAAGAAATGTGAAGGCAAAAGAGTTGATGGAGGTACTGGTGGGACAAAAATGGCACAGAAAAATCTACGCACACCAGTGCACAAGGCATTAGCAGCAAATCCGTTTTCTCGCTTCGTGTTGGGGTGATGATTGTAAGAGCATTTCTGTTCCTTAGCTTCTGAAAATGCATAACAGATATTGCTTTCGTTTAGTTTCCAGCACTCTTCTTTCCCCACAGCTCAGACAACAGCTCATCATTGATCAAGCTTTGCAGCATTGGAATGAATATTTAAATAAATTTATTATGTACGCCACCAGCACAACAGCCAAATCCTTTCGGCACCTTTTAAAAGGCTTGCTCTTTTTTTGCTCCTTTACCCCACCTTTCCAAGAACCATTAGCATTAGTGGATAAAGTTCTGTTGCGCATTTCGGAAAGAAAAAAAACCCACACCTTGTGGTACAGTTGGCGGACGGGGTTTGGCGAGCGGCTGCCGAATTTCAATGCGCTTCGCCCCTGTTTTTGTTCTCCCGAAAGCACCACCCTTTTCAAACACTTTCCAGCCGAGATGTTAGGCTTTGAGCAGAAAGAGTGATAGAGAGAGAAATAGAAATAGAGAGAGAGAGAGATAGAGAGAGAGACAGCCCAGCAAACGAGAGACCTTTCTGTAGTCGAATGGAACTTAAATTCATACGCATTTAGCATAATTGCTCAATTGGCATCAGTTTGTAGAAGCAAGAAGAAAAAGCCCTAAGAGGCAAAACGTTTTCTCCTACGCCACACAAGGTGCGGAGTGTTGGTTGGTAAATAATAAAAAAGGGAAATTAGAAAAAAAAATGTTGGAGGGAGAGCTCGTAAAAGCACGCGAGGCATGGGCTGTGCTTTGATCTGAACGAAGGAACAGAGGGTCCACACGTCCGAACGATTTTAGTGCCTTTTGAGGAATGTTTCCATCAACTTTAATTGCGAGTGACGTGTGCTCCGTGGTGCTGGGGAGGAGGGAGAACAGACTAGGCAATGGAAAGGTTGCATCAATCTGTATCCTTCTATTACTCTCTCTCTCTCTCTCTCTCTCTCTCTCTCTCTCTCTCTCTCTCTCTCTCTCTCTCTCACTCACTCACTTCCCGGCAGGGAGGAAGAGAAAGCGGGAGAAAAGTTTTAGTGATAGGTCATCATAATTCAAGCAATTAGTGTGTTTGACCGTACCAATTGCTCACTAAAAACTCGCCAGCTCCCTACTCACGTTGCGCTAACCCTTTCTCGACTTCCTTGGAATGGAAAAACGATCCCGAGACGGGTGCCGTCACTACCCTTCCTGGAATGAATTATTCACGAAGGGTAAAGCAGATCGACGTTTTAATTTCCTTCTGCCGGCGCCTGTGCGCTGGGCGGTAGGCGAAGCGAATGTCGGATTTCATGCTTGCATACTGTTAGGCGCACTGGCACAATTTTGGCAGGTGTTGACCTTTTTGAAGCGTTTTTGGTCGCTGTGTGTGTGTATGCTGTTGGTCCTTTCATGCGAATTTTGTTAAAAGACTCGGCTAGGGCAAATGAGCAACAGTTTCTCTGCCTATTCATGTCAGTGTGTGTGTGTGTGTGTGTGTGTGTGTGTGTGTGGTGTGTGTGTGTGTGTGTGTGTGTGTGTGTGTGTGTGTGTGTGTGTGTGTGTGTGTGTGTGTGTGTGTGTGTGTGTGTGTGTGTGGGACTGTTTTTCTAATTAAAATGAACAACGATGACTTTGCGGCCTGGGCAGCTGCTGACAGGAGCGTAAATAGACAGAACAAACGGACAAACAATAGTAAAAACAAAAACGAAACTCAAAAACAACAGCTGCCAATGGGCGGTGAACCGGGCGCTGACCAAAGGAAAACAATTGTAAAAATACCAGCTGCTGCCCGAAGAAGCGTAGTGTCGTAAGCCACTTCTTTAATGTTTAAACACACGGTGCACCCGTCGCGGCCTCTTCCCTCGCGCCGCATCGTTGCCATCTTGCTGGGACTGTTTTCTTTACTTGTTTTTATTTTTCAGTCCACTCCTCGTTCGCTTGTTCTCTTTCCTGTGCCCCGCTGCATCTACTTTAGAAGTTGAATGCTATTACAGCATGACAGAGTTTTCTGTTTGTGCATTGTTTAAGGATGTAGCTCTTGTAGCGTAGTTAGCCGTAGCAGACGAAAGAGAAAGAAAACACCTCTCAATGAAGAGCGCAATAAGCAACAACGCGCGCACACACATACACACACAGGCACAAGTAAAAGAACTTTAAAAAGAAAACTTGACTGGTGAACCAGTATGGTTAGTGTTTTAAGAAAATGAGACAACACCCGACAGGAAACTTACGAACCATGACCGAGGGTTGGGAAATGACGAAGAGTGAACTTTTCCCTTCGCACCCCGTTAGCCACCGCAACGCCGAAAGACCGCCTAGAGCGGCACTGTCAATGCAATACGGCAGACGAAGCCTTCGAACAAGACAACGATGCAAGCCAAAACCCGGATGAGTGCTACTTACGAAAGAAAATGACAATGCACCATCAGCTTCTTTTGCTTCTGCTTGCTGGTGTGGATGATGGAGCAAAGACACAGATGCGCTACTACGCGTAGAGGGCGGGTGAAAACTCATCTCAAATGGGACAAAGACAAAACCTCAATCGGATCGGACCGCAACGTTGCGAATGGCGTGGAAAGCGTGGTTTCCGTCTTTTTCATGGATTACAAGTTCCCTTTACCGTATTCCATTTGCTTGGCATTTGCGGATGGTTTGCTTGCTGGTTGAGCTCGTTAGTTTAATTTTAGTTGCAGCTTACAGGGCGTTCTTTCATTATTTAACATTTTCCCGGCATGGCTTATGTGCCAGTTTTTTAAGGGAGCTTTAAATTTTCGCAATTGAATCAGGCATGATCGTAACAAAATGGAAACAAAATAGTCAACTTCACAATTAAAGTGTAATTTGCTGCGGGATATGACAAAAAGGTGTGCTGGAAATAAAGTAATGAACAGGCTAACACAATACATGGAAAGTCGAACTTGCTGGCATTGATCCTGCTGGGTTATCTGTCAGTTACAACTGTTTTTTGAAAAATTTCATCAAACATTTAAAAAAAGCAAAAGAGTAATTTCATTACGACTAGGTTTTTATTTTCTTGTGTTGACTGGAAGCGTTGTGTCACTTACAACTCATATTGTGTTTTTCCTAACTTACTCATACTTGGATGTTAAAATAATTCATAATATACTCTGTCTCTATAGCTAAAAAACGGACATTTTTAGCTATATTGCATACATTTAGGCAATGAATTAGTTATCTTTAATTGTCCATAAAATATTTGGGTCATGAAATAATTAGGGTCTATGTCGTCATCGAGCTCTGGTTTATATGCAATACAAAAAACATTCAAAATAACATTTTGTAAAAATGCATACCTTTAGGCGTTTTATGTCTATTTGATAATAATTGAACTTTCCCTGAACCGCATGCTTCGCTTTGTATCTTACGTCTTACGTTCACGTACATTATCATCGCTATCGGTCTGACGCGTACACCTGTCCTATCGATCTCGCTGTCGCAGCATCCAGCGAGGATGATCGATCTGCGTCTATATCAGTCGGTGCACTACTCACCGATTACATCTAACATTGTCCTTTTAGCTTATCCTAACTCAGCCCTGAAAATAACAGTTTAAGATTTAGTGTTGCCCTTCGTATTAATTTAATAAAAAGGCTGCTGATGTATTAAATTTGACTAACTACTGGCAGTTTTTCAAATTATATTATTTTACATACAAGTGAAACAACAAAACCCGACTTTCAACCCTTTTTTTTATCAGGGACATTTTTTAGGAATTGGTGTAACGTTTCATTTCTCAAGCACTTTTTTATTCCATTTCTTTTCCTTTCCAGTCGTTCCCATCATGCAGACATGAACTCGATCTGGCTCAGCATCGTACTCGGGGGGCTGAGCATGCTGGCGAAAGAGACGGGCATCACCGTGTTTCTCCTAAACGTTGCGTACGACACCTATCGCAACTGGCCCGCCCTGAAGCGCACCGTACAGGATATGCGTTGGAGCGAGGAGACGCATCAGTTTGGCCGCCGGGTGTCCCGGGTACTGCTCTCAATGGGCGTCCTGCTAGCGGTCCGGTTGGCCCTGTTGCAGGGTTCGCTGCCGCGCTTCTCGCAGCAGGACAATCCTACCGCCTTCCATCCGAATCTTTACGTGCGGTAGGACCAATCCCATCGTTTGATTAATACGCAGAAATACATTTTATTCTAATCGAATGCTTTTTGTTTTATCCTCCTAGCCTGCTAACGTTCTGCTATCTGGCTGCCTTCAACTGGTGGCTCCTGCTGTGCCCCTCCACGCTCAGTCACGACTGGCAGATGGGCTCGATCCCGCTCGTTACCACGCTCAGCGATCCGCGCAATTTGCTCACGTTTATTGCGTTCGGTGCAGCGCTCCTGTTCGTATGTCGTGGTCTGATGGATTGTGAGGTAATTAAAACATATCGATTATTTATTGTTTCCATTCCCACTCCCTAACGAAAGCGTCAGATAGACAGTTTTACAGCGGCAATCGATACAGGGACGGTTGCAAACACAAATGCTCATCAAACAAAAATGCAATGATGTTTGAGCTTAGCTCCGGGGAAGGACCGATTCATCTGGATGCCGTCGAGGAAAATATGTTTTTTGGATTCAATCCAATCCATTCCTAAAACTGCCATCCGTAGAAGGAAGCAAAAAGGGGGTTTTTCTACCAGTCAAAAACGATATTCTACCTATTGCATACTGCTAGGCGCAAACTAACCAACACGAACGCACGACACACGGTGCAATGGGTAGCTCGGTCCCCAATCCTGATTCATATTGCATCGGGCCCAGAAATGTATTTGCTCACGGTTTTATGCGTTTTGCATGTTGGCAGCGTTTTCAAGCTGTTTTTTTCTTGTTTCGGTTCCCGTTCTCTTTCTCGTTATTATTATCCCAAAACCAGCCAAACTGCACGTATTCCTTTCGGTCCGCGTATCCACGTACCCATCCGTCATAGCGTTCGCGGTACCTATCCGATAGCGCAAACCGATTGCAATCAACTGTGCAAATATTGTATCATGTGGCCGGGAAAACGCGCTCCGTGCTCAGTTTTCGATTTCAGCTCACGATTGCATCGGCAGCGTAAGCTGAAAGTAAAACGAATACACCAACATCAATACTCATAGTGCAGAACAACAACGACGCAGATAAAAAAAAAACAGCAGCAAAAACAGAGAGGAGGACTCATTCACATCCCCCAAAGGCAAACCTCATCGTGCAGTTCTGTACGCTAAGCGCTACCGGATGGCTGGAAAATTGTGCTAGCTTTCCAGGTTTTCACAGCAAACGCAGGCGAGCAAAAAAAAAAAAAAACAACTGGCAGGATTGATTGATGTAATGCATCGATTATTTATTGATCACTGCAAGCTGCTTATTGACGTTAATTGCCCGGGTATGGGTAGACGTGGCTCTATTTGCAAACGCGTCACGTTCACGTACGGGTGCACCGTGGAGGATTTAGTGTGGGGGATAAAATAAAGTTTGCTTTGCTTTTGATGCGATGCAATCGGTGTATTAGGTCGGCTTTTTGGATATTGTGTGCCTATTTGTAAATCAGCTCTGAGATTGTGTTAATGCGCCTGTTGGTATGCAAATCGTACAGCTTGTTTTTGCCTGAAACATGCAACTAATGCCTTTGACTTATGGCGAGCGCCTAAAGATATGCAAGCTTGGTGTAAGTGAATATTACCACTTGTGCATGTTAGTAAAAGCCTGATAATAATATATTTGCATTTTTAAGGGTTTCATAACATTTTTAAGTGAATATTAAAAAAAATATTTTAACTAAACTCTTTTATAAAAATCTTTTAAAATGATGTTGTTTTTTTAGATATTTTCAAATATACATCGCTCAGTTCAATAATATATAATTTTACTAATCACTTCTGTACCATTAATCTATATATATATATATATATATATATATATATATATATATATATATATATATATATATATATATATATATATATATATATATAGGTACCGGATAGGTACCGGATATATATATATATATATATATATATATATATATATATATATATATATATATATATATATATATATATATATATAAATCTCGTGTCACGGTGTTTGTTGCGAGCAACCTCCGAAACGGCTGGATCATTTTCAACCAAACTTTGCACACACCTTATGGTGGTATGGTGGCAGGATTGTTGTTGTGTTGTATACGCCACTTTGACACTTGGTGTGAGGTGCCTGGCGGTTTACACTCGATGATCGGATCCTGAGGGGATACGGGCACGAAACAACTATCCCAAGTAACAAAGCAATAATGGAATATTTTAATTTTTTTGTAAAGTATGTACTTCATGTATTTATTCTCTTTAATATTTCTCATAATTTTCAATGGAAGTTGCTTGTCATTCACTCCCAAAAAGCAATATTGGAGTAGACACAAAATCTTCAATTCAGCACGCCAAATGTTGACAGTGGATAACACCGAAGCGTTAGGAAAATCAGAATAAACATCGACAACTGATAGCGGCGACAAGCTGGTAACATGGCAGTGCCTCCACTCAGTCCTACAAAAAGAAAGCTCGAATTTTGAAAGACTTGAGCTCGACTTCACTTTTCAACGAAATGAAGCAAGATTTTCTTTTGCACTCCGGATCGATTCCTCGACGCTGGCAATTCAAAATTCAATTCGCAATGCTTGACAAAATACCAGGCCAGCACAAAAGATTAAAGCGCTGATTGGGTGAAGCGTTCTTTCCGGTCGTCTAGAAACCGGGACGGACGTGAAGTGCGTGAATGTGCCGTGACGCGATACAGTCAATCTCGGGCATCCACTCAGCTCATTAGAACAAATGGGCTTCATTTCCCAATCGCTCCCCGTCTTAATTTCGACCAGCCGGCAGCATTCGCACCATCGCATAGCCTTATCACGAGCAGGACGGTGTGGGGAAAACCACTCGAAAATGGAATAAAGACCTTGATGATGTAAGTGACGCTGGTGGTTCGCAATGGTGCAGGCATTTCTTGCCAGCTCAGCGCCACCGACTTCCGGCCTGCCAGATCGTTTGTTGATTTATCTCTCGTTTAGGATGAGATTTTTCTTAGCTTCTTTTTTTTCTTCACCGGCATGGTGCGTATCGTGCCGTATCAGTGCCGAGGGTAGACGTGCAGAGACGCGTTCTGATTCATCTAATTTCCTTGATCCCAACACATGAACACACACACACACACACACACACACACCACGCTAATGTAGCGAGGGAAGAACGAAGCAGTGTGGTGACGTGTTGGCTATTACCTCGGTGAGACCACTTCACAGGCCCGAAAACCCAAACCCGAAACCGATCACACTTATTCGTCTTTGTCGGCACCTTTTTTTAGCGAAATGGATCGGGTGGGAGGAAGAAGTGGGGATGCAGCAACCAGAACCACATCAAATTATTCTGTTTTAATGCCTTCGCCAGAAAACATCAGTTTCATGCCGTCGTCAGCCGTCTTTAACCTCATTTCAGGGCAGCTCGTTTGAGCGGCGCTCGTTGCTGTTGCTACTTTATTGACAGCACAAACAACCGGGGGCAAACAATGGGCAAAACTGTGACTACTTAAGGACAAATCCATGGTTTTAGAAGTTTATCTTTGAAGGAAAAATAATCAAAGAACGAAATAGTTCTCTAAGGACGTTATCATGCCTGAGCTTACTTATGTATTAGAAAATCTATTTGAAGATTTTTCTTTAATTTATTTTTTTTACTAGTTTATGTATTTTTTTTCATTTTCATATTTATTCATATCAAAATCCTTTTCAAAATAGTTATTTTTTTTAAGAATTGCGGGTTGTATACCTTGAGGCGCTTAGCAAAGCTGACGACGGTCATTTTATCATTTTTGAATGCTAAGGGATAATGATGGGGTTGATGTCGGTAGAATAACATACTTCCCCTGTTTTTTCATTACTTTGTTTACTATTAAGTTATAGCACAGCACCATTGTGCATACCTTTAGGCGTTTGCCTTTTTAGTACAATATTATGGTTTTGCATAAATCTAGGCGTGGCAAAAAGCACAAAGATTTATTTCAATTAATTTAAAGTCTTCAGCAACTTTAATTTCTAAAATCAAAAAAAACCCTTTTTATCCATGTCCTCCAATCTCAGTGTCCAAATGTTACGCAAATTCACCGACCAAACAAGCATCGTATGTATCATTTCTGCCCTTAAGCCACTCGCAGCCCCTTATTGGATGTGCGCTAGGGGTACACGCACGCCAACGCCTGTCATGATGTGCCGCGACCAAATGCGCACACACACTCACATAAACCCCTCGCATCGTGTTATGTGTTATCAATCAATCAGGACAACCCTCTTCCCTGCATGCGCCTGCGATGGTTTGGCGTTGTTGCTGCGGGCGGTGCTTACGCTTCCTCCCAAGGCCCCGTTCACTCGACAGCCGCTTGTTATGTATTGTTATGTGCGGCTGTTGATTGATGAGACGCTCTACGATCAACACTTCGATGCGGAACGGGCACCGGCAAGAGGTGCTACCTTCGGACTTGTACCCACGCCACCTAAATCCATTCTTGTTTTGCAAACGGCACCGGGAACGGTTCAAGCAGCCGCGCAGGAAAGTGTTGCGAGCACGGCGAAAGAAATCTGACTCCACGCAGTGGCTTTCGCAGCCGGCAGCAACAGCAGCAGCCTGGAGTCTCGTGTAGCAGCAGTAAATTGATAAGTGAATTAGATAAATGACGTTTTATGTAACTTTTACTTTTTTGGCCTAGCGAGACCTCATTGGACCTGCTGAATACTGAGGGCTTATTGTGACGAGTACGCGAAGGGTAATCAAAAACGCGCCGCATGGGTAGGCATGTTTTTCAGCAAAAGTGTGCCATAAATTTCGGGCGACAGTGTGCCTCAGCATCCCTTAGAAAGAGAGACTGAGAGCTCGGCGGAGTCAAGTTGTTTGCGGGCCTGCTTCGGACTGCCTCGACCGAGCTGCTTGATTGACAGGTCCCTAGTCCCGGGGTCTGGGTGGTATTGGTTTTCCGACACCGCGCTTCCGGGCTCCGACAGTTGCAATCGGGATTACGTCAGCTATAAATTGTTGTTCTCGGTGACGACACCGACATATGATCACCGAAATAAACCCAACTAGCGCTGTCGTAGAGGCCCGGGTCGACTCGATGCCGGGATGTTATCGAGTACAATCTAACGACAGGCGAACCGAAATCATGACAGCTTAAGATAAATGATGTACTCCCGAGCCCCAACCAGCGGAGTGGGTAACGGACCGGATACCGCTTTTGAGGCCCTGGGGAGGGTGGTTATACACGGAAAAGATGTCTCGCTTCACGCGCTTCGGTCAAACCGATAAGCTCCGCCGCCGGTTGCGAAATATATTGGCCTTCGCAGGAAATAAATCCGTAGACGAGAAAGAAAGAGTCAATTCCTGGTAAATTGACATCAATAATAAGCCTTCAATGTATTGTTGATTATGGTACGTTTCTGGTGTATTTTTGTGAGGATTTATGTTGACCTTCCTAGTAACAAAAAGCACCGCAGCATTATTGCTGTCACCAAAGCGTGACAAGCATGTTCTGTATCAATTGTCAACTCTTTTTATTCCCCAACAACTTCTCACACCTCTAGACTGTATACAATTCCACAGAAAATACTTTCTAAAGCATTCTGGTGTGATGATATTTAAACGAGCGCTTCGTTGAAGAGATTTGGTACAAACATGTGCTGCAAAAGATGGAATTGATTTGCTGAGAGATTACTTCGTTCAAGGAATTTCTAGAGCTGCTTACCGAAACTTGTACAGCTTCATCACGGAAGCTTTGCATCGCAAACGTATCCTAGTCGTCCACTTGGTACATCTTAATGGCGTTCAGTTCTGAGAAAGCAGCACACACACACACAGCCAACACATTAGCAAGAAGTGAGATTGTAAAGTGATTGCAGCGCAAGATTACTTACTCGGATCGTAATAATCATGCACCAGAACGTAAGCGGGACGCTTGAGCGTAACTTTCTGCCGCCGGTACGCGTTGATCGTAAAACAGTTCCGCTCCGGGCCCATGCTGTTGTAGTACACCACCACCGAGGTTGCCCCGAACCGTACTTCCGTTTTCTGTGCCCGGGAAAAGGGGTAAACGTGTGAGCGATTGAAGTTGACGGCAACCCATCCGAAGACGCTCTTACCTGTATCGGATTATGCTTCGTTGCACCGGTAATCGGTTGCCCCCGCTGCTCCACGGTGTACCCGCTGGGGAAGTTCACCTCCACCAGCACCATGTTCGAGCGGCCGTCCGACAGCTGCGGTGTAAAGCTCGAGCACACTTCAAGCTGCAGCTGGTGCTTTGCGTTGGTTACCGATTTCTGCAGCTCCAGCACGAACTGGGCGGTAAAGTTGCGCAAGTCTACACCGTACTCGTACACTACCTGCAACAGCCCAAACCCGATGCCGGCGACGTGCAGTTCGAGCTGAGCCGTCTCATCCACACCCTGTTGGGCGTGCTGAAGCGTACCAATATCTTGTGAGGTGACGCGAAACTCTTCCCTACGGCCGGCGTGTCTAAGCTGCACCGAGTAATCATTCCTCGACGGAGAGATCTTTTCCGCCAGCTTGGTCAGTGCCTTCAGCCCTACGAACGTGTCCTGCGTGCGCGGGAAGCTGCCGGGGGTGTAGCGTTGCTTCACCAGCCACCGCATTATGGATGTCCCGTCCACGTACTTCTCCGCCAGCACGAACGAAAGCAGCCCGTACGCGGTCGTCTCAATACCGTGCGCATCGCGGGCCCAAAAGCGCTCCGTACCGTTCTGCTGCACCGTTGACAGGCCGACGAGCTTCTCCAAGAACCGCTCGGCTGAGCTGTGTTTCTGTAGCAGCAGCGCGTACGTAGCTATGGCGAGATCGTACGAATCTTCAATACTGCCCAGCGTCCGCGTGACATAGTCGATGCCCTTTTCGATCACTGGCCGATGCTTGGCCGCGACTTTCGGCTGCTCCAGCAGTGCAATCAGCACGAACGAGGTCAGTGCAATGCCTTGCCTTAGGCCACCCTGCATGTCCCGATGGAACACGGGCCCAACCTCATCGAACCTTCCAGTGCTGTGCTGGCGAGCGGCGAGCCAATCGAACGCTTGCTCCACCATGCTCGGTTCGATCTCGGATATGTACTTTGCCGCGGTGGCGAGCGTTTTACCCACGAAAGCGGTCAGAAAGACGGCCCCTCCACTTTTCTCCCACAGCCCGAACGATCCGTCCGCTGGCGGTAACGCATCTGGTTCTGGTAGCCCGCCCTGAGCAGTCCGATCGCTTTGGCCGTGAGCTGCTTGTCGGCGGACCCGATCGACGTTAGGTAGTCGAGCACGAGGACGATGGGTACAAGGCGCATCATGTTCTGCTCACCGCAACCCGTCGGCACGGACAGCAGACTCTCCAGGTTGTCCATTACCGAGGTGAGGATGTTTGCTGGAAAGAAGACGACGCTTTTTGTATGATCTGATTTCGAACTTTGAAGGCTCACTTACGTGTGAGAATGAAGTCAATCTTCCTCGTCCCAGCGTCGGCCTTCCGATCAAAGTCAAGCCCCAGCACGAACGATTGATTCTGGTACGTGTTGTGGCAGAAGAAGCGAGAAATCATTTCACGCTTTACTAGACTTTCTGGAACCACGCGAATGACGCTTTCGATCGAGTCCTTCGCAGGTTCAATGGAAGCGTCCACTCGCACGGTCATCTCTCCGCAGTTTGCGTGCTTTTTTAGGAACGCCACTGAACTCCAGTGTCTGGAGACGCTTCAATCGATTTGTGTAGCTTGTTTCTGTTGAGGAAGTGTACCATTAATGCTTTTGAACCGTATAACCTCACACAGCCCTCTTACCTGTAGCAGGTCGTCCGATAAATTCAGTTTGATTGTCCACGCTAAACAGCGTCACGGATGCTTTGTATTTCTTTGGGAAGTTGCTGAAACGATAAACTGCAACTCGACC